>NW_008795909.1:5371335-5416335 GCF_000699145.1 Aptenodytes forsteri
GGGGTGAGGAGCAGAAAAGGCCTTGACTCTGTGTCAGCACTGCTCAGCAATAACAAAAACATCCCTGTGTTATCAACACTGTTTTCAGCATAAATCCAAAACAGAGCCCCATACTAGCTACTGTGAAGAAAATTAACTCTATCCCAGCCAAAACCAACATGGCATATGACTCCAACAGCTCGAGCTTTAGGAAAAACTCTTCATTTAATGATCTTCAAAATAAAAATATTAGAACTGTTGACATGCTTTCAACCATAGGTTAGATGGGTAATTGTCACACTAATTCTCAATCTCTTTATTATCTTACTGTCTTGGCATTACCATCTGTATCTTACTACATAGTTAAATTTATATTTTTGTAGAAATTAGATAGATTTTATTAGCCTATATCTTCTTTATCACTTCTAAAATCAGTTCTGTTTTGAGATGCTGAAAATGTGACTGAGACTTCAATTACGAGGAATTCTTTAGCATCCTGACCAAGAATGAGTAACTGAGGCTAAAACAATTTAACATCTTTAGAGCACCTAGAACTGAAATTCTTGTAATGGTGATAATATACTATGCCTCATTATGTTTTTTGCCAGTGCCAGTGGGTTAATAGTGCCCGAGATGGTCTCTTGACAACATTGCTTTCTTAACATTAACATTGAACGTTAGCATTAGAAATGTGGCATTTTTCACTGTATTTGGTGGTTACCAAACTTGATTTATGGCAGGGCTATATTTATGCAGTGTAAATTATTCTCTCGCTCAAAGCTTGTATTGCATAGCTAATTTTTTTGCTAGTGCAGTGGCACTCTTGTTATGCAAATCACGATGATGAGCAGAAAAGTTGGGCAGGGACAAGGTAAGGGTTTTCCTCTTGATGGTGCTCCTTATGGCTGTGTGCAGGCTTGCCTCTCTTGCTGCAAATTACTCTGGTATGTTTTCTTGTTCTTTCTCCAGTCTGGAAAAGATCAAGTTCCATCTATTTTTTTAGATAGTGTTTGTCCTTTATTAGAAATTCTTTGGCAATGGATTATACAGAATCAAGGGGATTGCTTTGTCACCACCAACCTCCCCTCCCCTGTCCCCCGGCGGCACTAATGGCCATTAGCGTCAATTATTTAGAGTTGCTTGTTTTTCACACAGAAAGCAGTGATCAATGTGCAATGCCAGATACATGGTTGTGTACCCCCTGACTCCAGTACTTTACCCCTCATCTTTCGAAGTGTCTGTTTTCTTTGATACAGCCTTTGGTTTTTATTCAGCACAGTGTAAGCAGCACTATTTAGAAAGCTTGTTACTTTTATTTTTTTTCCAGGCAGGAATATTTTCTCTGTAAATGTTAACCTTGTGACACAGTCTGAAATGTTTCTTTTCTTGCGTTTTTATTCATCTCCTGCTAATTTTCAGCTGTTGTGCATTCTGGGCTGCAGACCATGTAATGGCAAAACCAAATGGGTAACCTTTTCACCTAGGCTCACTATGGCTTTTTTTGCTGTTGGACATGGATAGTCCACAGGGTGTCCTGATTGGAAATGTTAAACAATCATGAGAAGTAAAGATCTAGACACAGCTGTTCTTTCCTTTCATGTGCAAAAGCACCCCAAAACTGAAAAATGTTGAGCAGTAGCCACAGACGTCATATGCAATAAATAAGATGATACATCTGGCTTCTAGACTGGCTCTTAGCAATTTCAAGAGCCTTTTCCTATGGGTGGATTGTGCAAACTGGTACTGAATTGTTCCAACTTCAGTTGAAATCCCATTGAAATATGTAGTTCTTTTTCTGTGGTGGAGGGAGAAGTGTTCACGCCAACTGGCCTTCACATAACCGAGCTGTTTGGATGGGTTGGCTGGATGACTCCTGGGGTGCCTAGAGATAGGTCTTCCTTAAGATTCCACTTTTGATCATTTTGATCCACTGTCTCTAAAGCACAAGGCTGTAGAACAGGGCATGATGTGTCTGGTGTCCATCTAGGTAATTTTTGAGCATTTGTGGCCTTCTGAGCTCACACCAGAGTCAGGTCCAGGCTATGGTATGGATTTGTAGTCACGCATCGCATTCTGTATATGCTCAGCAAAACAGAATTTACCATGTGTCGTGGTCTTCCCATGTTACTTTGGTTCCATAAAGACAAAAGATTTGAGAAAATGTTCCTGTAAAAATTGAGGACCACTGCATGTTAGAAACAGCAACGCTTGGGGTCACAGTTTTGTCCCATGGGTTATTCTATGAAGTCATCGTAGGTAGGGTTAGGGAACTTACAGCTTCCCAGCTCCAAAAGTTTTACCACACAAGCCTGCAAAATTAACACATGCCAAATAATATGAAATAACCTGGGTTGTGGCCTTACTTCATGGACCGCATCACTCACAACATAATACAGTGTCACGCAACAGAAATACTGCTCCTGATGGGTAATGGCATTAAGAGTGCTGAAGTCATGGTACAAAACTTGCTTAATGATTTGCATTTTTTCCCCTATGTTACAAAACGTAGTTGAGCAGATGGATGCAGCCAGCTGTACACAGAGCTTTAGGGAGTACTGGGGAGAAAAGAGAGAGGTTTTTGTTAAGATAAATGTAATAATCTCTGTGATAATTAGTTTAATTTAGATCCCTGCATCTGACTCATTTTTGACTAACCTTGTATGAAGCCTTTCTTGCCTTGCTGACGAGTCTGTGAATTTAGTTTGATTACAGTCCCTTTTTTTGTGCTTGCGGATTGCTCACTGATCACTGATATTTTTCATTAAGCAGTTGCTTTATTACATTGTTATTTAGAGGGGAGTAATTTGTGCTTTCTAATTAATTTAATTCCAGGCATATTTAGTAAGTAGCTACAATGAGCCCATTCAAGGGGTTTTAGGTCATATTGACATTGTTTACCAGATGTGCTCGTTTGTTTTAGAACCCTGTTAACTCTGTGATGACAACAGCCCCATTCGGTTGCATGACTCTTCCACCGTCCCTAATCTGCATCTCCAAAACTCCCCAAAATTAGAAGATGCATTTCAAGTGCTAGTGAGAGATGTCCATAGGCATTAAATCACAGAGGAATTATATTGCTAACAGTGTCGATATAGACTATTACTATTCCATTATCAGATTTGAGGGCAGAGCAGCGGAGTAGCCTTTTGGCTTCTCTTAGTCAGGGATGTGAAAGCCATTACTCCAACCACTAAAAAATTGGACAATGCCAAGGAGATGCAAACTTGGTGTTAAGTCCATGCTTGGCCTATTTACCTCTGAAAAACTTGCAGTGAGGCTTCGGGAGAGAACGGGGCAGCTGGGAGGATGAGCGTACCACGCAAGGCACGGCATGAGCAGTGGCCTGAGCAGTGATGGGACATGGTTGATGTAATCAAAAGGTGAACGTTGTAGTTCATAGTTGTCACCATCCCAAACTCATAGGTGTGGGCAATTGTTTTTGCCAGAAGCTTTTTGATGAAGCTCCGCATTTTCTTGCTAGTGATGCTCCCAGGAGTTGGGGGTTATTCAAGTGCTTTGTGTTCATCGTTGTTAATTACTGTATCCATTCCATCATCTGAGCATGAAAACTACATAGGATACCTATCATTAGCTCATTTGGCCTGTTGCGTCAAAAACTGGGGTTTTAAAATGAGACCCTAATTAGGTGAATAAATAACATTTTTACAGGGAAATGTACAGGCAGGTTATTCCCCTGACTATAAGCTTGTCCCGTGAAAAACTACCAACATTTGTTAACGTGTTCTGCAGTCACTTACTTTGGTAAAAAGTCGATTACTGCTTGTTCTGCAGCAAAGCCTGGCACAGAGCAGTGACACTGTAAGATTCATCGGCCTCTGAAGGAGCCGCCAAACAATGTCCTTGATGTGTTTTCCATTATTTTTCAACAGTTTTCCATCTCTTTTGGATTGTAACAGCCAAAGTAAATACCGAACTTTGAAGGAAAGGTTTGTTCAGTAGTTCATACTTAGTAAATTTTAACATTTAATGCTTGTGATGCAATAAACTGAATTCTGGTACAATTTGAACCAACAGCCCAGCTGCATCTCCGCTTTATTTTTTGCAGGGAACGTTTAAATCGCTGTAATACCTTTTCTGGCTCATGTTGGTCTGTTAAGGGTGCGTGCGTGCATGGGGATCTGTTCTACCTATTGATTTAATAGGAAAGAGCATCTCTTGGAAAGGGAGAGTAAACGTGTGTGCATGCATGTGGAAGGGGAGAGAGAGAGAGGGAGAATCTCTATCTGTGTGTTTATCTCTGTGATAAATGATGCCTGTTAAAAATGTGACTTGCCATGAACATTATTAGTGCTTTCTTCTTTAAGTGTGTTACACAAACACAGTCACCGCCAGCAGAAATGAAGCTGTGGTCCTGATTGTTTAGTTCAAACAGTTTTGATGTTTCATTGTCCCTTGATCAATCAGTGCCTGGAGGGGTATCAGCTATTGGCTGGGAATGCATCAGTGACATGCAGAGCACAGATATTCCTCAAAAGCTGAAAATATTTCGTTTAAAATACTCATTACAGTTTGCATCCCAGTCTGTGAGCAGGCAGCGAAGTGAGCTCCGTTCATCATTTTTAATTGTGCATCTTCCCTATTCAGAACTAACATCTCCCAAATTACCTTAAAATGAGCTTCTTCCTGGAGAGATTTGTAATGCACTTGCATCACTTATTTTATTCTCTGTGTAAAAGTTGGACGAGGGCATGGGTTTTAGCATGAACGAAATGCATAAAGTAGAAAACATAATGCGGCATAAATGCCACATAAATCACATCCTAAAGACAAAAGCAGATTTCAAACATCTGAATTACTGAGCACTTAATGTGGAATGTAATCTTCTCTTTTGGTTTATGTTTGTTTCCTGGAGTGCCACACAGAGCAAAAAATGGAGAGTTCCCTGTCCTCCAGCAGTGGAGGAAAAGGAAGGTGATTTGCAAAATGCCCAGGAAAGAGTTTTTCCTGCGTTGTAGGTAAATCCCTCGGCCAAATGTCTCCTTTGCTGCTGGGAATTGAGCTATATGCAGAAGTAGTCGATAGAAATCCCACTTGGGTTGTCTTGCTCATCACAGAGCGAGTAAGAGGCTGCTCCAAAATGCAAAGTTGTCCTTGAAAAAACCTTCTCTTGTGCCCTCCCAGTTGTTTCTTCCTTTGCATTGACTGCAACCTGTGTAAGCCCCCCTTCTCCACGCTCCCTAGCATCCCCCCCAAGGGTCAGGACATTTGCAGTGCTGTTTTCAAGCCTCAGCTCTCTGAAATTGTAACTAACAGATAAAATCTCTGGCTTCAACGATTTATACTTACGGTGGACAGGAAGGAAAACGCGTGTTTTCTCAGTAACGTTCACGTTTTTAGGGATAAAAGCTTATTCCTCCGCATGCTTTTGTTTTCCTTTGCCCAGCCTGTGCCTCCCGGCTCAAGCCGACGCACGTTTTCCTTTCAAAAATCGATTTCTAGAGAAATACTTTTTAAAAAATCAACCTGTTTCCCCTGCGCCGCCGCGATTGGTCTGATAAAATCGCTGAGCCGATCACGTCAAAAGGAAATAGCCTCGGCTTAATTGTAAGCTAAGTCTCCCGTAATCCAGGGGAGCATTTGAGATTCTGCCCGAGCGCTGGGTTTCGGCAGCCGCTGAGGGCTGTGGGTTTCTCTCCCAGCCTCCCGGCTGCTGCAGCACAAGTCAGCATAGCTAATGCAGATAGAGCTCTCCCCCCCGCTCCCTTTTCCCCGCTCCCGTCTCTCGCTCACTCTCCCTCTCCCTGTGCTTTGATTCGATATGAACAGACTGGTAACTCCGATGCGAGAGCGAAAGCTGACATAACTCTGCAGATGGCTACATTCGGATGATACACCTAAGGATTTTTCTTTAAGGGAAGGTAACGTTTAGATGCTAATGTTTATTTTTCCCTTGTTGCCATTTTTCAGGACTGCCGGTCCCAAAGAAGAGCCCAAAGTCGGTAAGCACTTTTCAGCTACTATTTTTGTCTGTTTGTCTGCTTTGAAGGAGAAAGGCATGAGTTCGGTTTGTTTTCTTTGTGGGTCTTGATTGTTTTAAGTTGTCTTTCTGTTGCAACCATGATTACCTTGCACAGCTCCTGCTGCATGGGGAGATGAAAGAGGAATGCAGTACGGAAGGGGGACTTATTTGCAAATAAAGCCTCAAGTTTACAGATCCTCTTCCCTGACAGATGAGCTTCTCTGTCGTTTAACTTACCAAAAAAAAAAGCTATTGTTTCCTTTTGGAAAGATGGGAGGCTCCACCTTCTTGCCAGATATCAATTCCTGTCGGGTGCTCATAGGCACCAAGCTTTTCCATTTACTCCCTGAGTTTTCTCGAGTACCCTCGGCTGAATTATTAAGAGAATGGGAAAGCATGCACCTTGTTGAGAGAGACAAAGCATGAACGGAGCATGATTACAGTTCCCGGGGAATACAGTTAGCTGTACAGAGTTAATACCGTTAGCTGTCCGAGTGCTTGCTCTGGAGGCATTTTCATACTGGGCAGGATTGTGCTGCAGGTGTGAGATTCCGTATTTAAAAAAACCCAAACAACGGAACAGTATTTTCTTGTCCCTTCTTGATCCTGTTTCCATGTAAAGCTGTTACCTGGATGACATGTTAGCTAATAGCATGGAAGCCGTGATCTGAAGTATCGTTAAAGCTCTGTGCATGATATTGTGGAAGAAATTAATGTACTATGCAACAACAAAAAAGTCTTTTATTTTTAAAGGAAATTCAATACTTAAAGCCTGAAAGTTAACAGTTATCTGTTGAGAGGGAGGGGGGAAAAGAGATTTATCTCCCAGTAGCTTTGGGGAAGCAGAGCGAGTGAGGTCTTTGCCGTGTTGTAAGACGGTGTGAAACTTCACCGGCAGTCCCCGATGGGTGCCAAAAACTGCAGCGGGGTGCAGCCCACCTCGCTGCCAACCTGGGCAGGAGGTTTATGAAGGGGCTGGGCAGAAGGGTCCTGCTTTCAATACGAGTTCTCTGTTCATCCAAAAAGAAAGCCCTGAAATAATTAATGTGATTCTGATGGCTTAGGGCAGTGCTGATTAAAGTCACGTGAGCCCAGGCCTCTACCATTGTCAGCTCACGTTAATGTTGAGAGGCAGAAGTGCGGGGTGTGCTCCCTCGCAGATCACAGGCATGTCAGACCCTGCACGCTCACTTCTGTCATACGCTGAGATTATTTCAGCCTTCGGTAAAACAGAAGCAAGTGTGTAAAATACGTACGCGTCTGGCACGTTTCATTTCTCTGCCTGCACTTTTTTCCCCAGTCGGAGCAGGAGTGGCTGCTCTCGATCCGGACTCCGACTCCTGTCATTAAACCAGCCCCGATCAATGAGTCTCAGTCTGTTCAAAGCGTGGAGGCTCCCATGTGGAGGCTCCCGCTTCGCCACACACGCATTCGGCATCAGGTAAAGGGGGATCCTGCCATGTCAGACACCTCTCTGGTCGGCAGTGATGCACCGTGAAAATCTGAGCAGCATCTAAATCCATGTCGGGATAATCCTGCCTCGGTGAACAAAGAGACTGCTTGCAAACAGGTGTAGCCTTGCAACAGCAGATTTCTCCCTACTATTTGCCTTGAGGAGCCAGTCAGCCCTGGGAAAGCAGTCCCATTCCCTCACGTGCCTCTCGCAAACCCCTCTCACCTTGCTTTAGGGTCCCTCCAGTAATTTTTACTACAGCCCTAGGCGGTGCTGTTGCCTCTAAAGCGCAGGATTCACAAAAAGCAGAGCCTCCTGTTCCCCCTGCCTGCACACCGGATCATTTGCATTGGCAATTAGCAGCGATGTTTTACACTGCCGCATTGTGCGGCAGCTTTAATGACTGACCGCTCCTTGGAGGGGCAGAGCAGAGTGTGTCGGAGCCGGCACAGCCGCTCCTTCATTCCCAGGCATCGGTGACATGCACGGGTTGAGCGCAGAAACCTGGAGCAAAGCGCCTTGGGGCACCCGTATGCAGAAGAGGAAACTGTCCTCAGGGCCGTCTGGGATGGATTTGCACCAACACCAGAGCTTGTGTGGTCAAGGCGATGGACAAAAGCATAAAAGCAGCGGTATTGCTTAACACCTTCCTTCCTCGGTTTAGTTGCAGGGCTGGTGCTCGGCTGCGGGGCGAGGGGAGCCTGGCCTTCTTGGCCATGAAGACTCCCACTTGCTCTTGTCCTGGCCAGGGAGAGCCAGGCCTGCCCCGCTGGCGTGCTCCCCGGCTGGGATGCCGTCTCGCTGCGCCCTGCCCCGGCATTTCCCAGGGATGGTTTGCTGCACTTGCAGCCATTAGGTGAATGTGGGTGCTGCCGGCTGAGCTGTGCGCCCGCGGGCTGTCCCCAGCGCTGCACGGCTGGCTACGGGGCTTGGGTTGAACACGCTGCTCGTTTCCCCCGGTCCCTTTGCCTGACGCAGAGGGAATGTTTTCCAGCATTCCTTGATTAATAAATTAGCTACAGTGTAGCTGTAGGACAGTGTACATCCAGGACAGGAGCAGTTGGCCCAATCTTAACTTGTGCTCGTTCTTTGTTTCTTCTGCTGCATCGGGGAAAACACGAGCTCAGGTCTCCATCCTCTTCTGCTTCCCTCAGTGCAGTGACGAGCCCTCTCTTGATAGCTCCTATCGTTTCCCAGAGCCCGGACACACTCCTGCCAACAGCTGTCTCTTTCTCAAACAAGCCCTATTTTTAACTATCAGCCCCAATCCCGTATTCCTGAAAGGCCGACTTCGGGCTGTTGGATACCTCCCGGCTGGGAGGAGGTGTTTCAGCCCCTTGGAGAGGTTTGTTAGTGCTGGGGCTGTGACACCGTCTGGGAATATTTTTCTGCCTTGAGCTCAGTTTTCCTGAGCTGTATTTTTCAGCCTGTGTATATCTTCTGATGAGCTTTGCTCTTTTTCTCAGTTTTTAGGGAGAGTTTTTCAACCTCGGTGGACGGGCCAAATTAGTAAAAAAAAAAAAGTTTACAGCCATACATGAGACCGGGCACTTCTAAGTCCTTTCTTCCCCCTTTCTCCCCACCAAGGATATGCTCACAGCAGCGCTGCTTGTTTGTTTTCAGTTTCCCATTGATTCTTCTTTAGATGAAAATGGATAATATTTTTGTATTGACCGTCTGGGGATATACATTTTCAGTGTGCAAGTTCTCTAGTATAGCAATTTCCCCTGCAATTATCCTGGTATAACATGGATGAAAACAAACATTTTTTTTTCTTCTTTTTTTTTTCCCATGTTGCTTGCATCAAAATACTCCACAAGGGGGCAAAGATTCCCATTTCCAGCTCAGTTTGCTGTCTCTGCCAGGACCAGCTTTTCCAAAACGCTCTAGAGCACAAAATCTGCAGCTAGATTATCAGAAGACAGGATCACTGCAAGGCGAAGAAAGTGCTAAGCTCTTCCAAAAATCTAATTTTTCTTTTGGGTGTAAATAAATACATTGTCAGCATAGCTGAATTGTGGCCAGAAATGCAATTCCTATGCACAGCCTGTCCCTGACAAGAGGCTTGCCGTGTATTTCGGGTGGATAGGCAGGACTTGGGGCTCTGCTGATGTCCTGTTTTTGTCAGGAGGAGAGGTAGGTTCCATAGCATGAATGTTTGTACAACACATCCCTCTTCATTCAGAGACCATTTTTTTCCCCCCACCTTGAAATGCAGTGGGAGGAAACCACAGCAACTCTTCTCTCTTGCAGTTTAATGCCTGGAGAATCCTGTGCCAAAAAGCTTTGGTGTCCGTTTGTGCCATGGGACACGCTCCCTGCCACCATCGCCTCTTCTGCTGCGGGTTTCTCTCTGCCTGACACAGACATACACAACTGCTGCTAACAATTAGTGTCCCATCTCTGCCTGCAGCCACCTCTCAGCCGTGTCATGGGCCTCGGTTGTTTTAGCAGTCACTGGACAAAGTAACATTCAATTGCTCTTTCATTTAGCATGAATGACAAACTGGTCTCTGCTATGTGGGTATCTGTAGCATTTTCCAGGCACTTGGAGACTTTTGTAAGCAGTTTTCCTTCTGCCTCCTTTTGAAGCATGACAGCTTCAAGCTCCCTGGCTCACATCGCCTTTGCTGTTTTCTTCCCTCCCTGTAATCAGAGGACGATGTAGTGCTCAGCGTGGGCTCACTCAACCTCTCTGCTGAGGGAAAAGCTGCCTTTCAGTTCGGCAAATGGAGTGCCTGTGGCTGAAAATGGGGTTGCACAGTGGACAGAAGAAATCCTGGAAGGCTGATGTATGCCCAAACCCTGACCGCTGCTGCCCCCTCTTCTGCAGCAATTGCCCCCACAGCTGCACTCGGAAATCTGAGCCACACTGACGTTCCTGTTAACCTCAGCCAGTGGGGAAAGGGCAGCTAGAAGAGACTTTCTTCCCAATAGTACGTTTTCTTCATCTTACGTTTTGCAGGATAAGCACTGCGAAGTTTCAGCAAGGGCATAGGGAAGCTGGCACAGGCCCTGCATCTCAGACCTGGGGCTCGGGTAGGGCACGAGAAGCTCCAGCTTTCCATGTATTTGTTTTGTCATGGCTGTAATACAGTACCAAGGTGATTGTTTTTTCCATCACCTGTATTTAAGCGTGCAGTCTGCCTAAATGGACTCCAGGTAGTCATCGTAGTCTTGATTTCTAGCCGCTTTTGGTCAAGAGTCTTTCTGGCAAGCTATTTATGCTTATCCACAGCTCTGGAGAAGACCATAGACTCTGGAGGGTCAGGGGTGCTCTTGCTGACTTGGGTAGTTCAGTGCCCCATGCTCTTGTAGCTCTTGTCAGAAGTCAACATGATTCAGCTGATCTCTTTTACTTTGCACTGAAAAAACATGATCAGCATCTCGGGGTGAGGTCTGAGCCGCCCGCTCTGCAGCAGTCTGTCACCAAACAGTCCCGTGCTCATCTCATTTAGCTGCTTTCCTGCCTGTGTGTGAGCTGAGTGAGCCGGGCAGTCAGACCCGGACCCAGGAGAATCGGCCCCAAAGCTAGGGATGAGGCAGGAGATAGAGAAGCCATCCTTTCATTGGCATATCATCAGCTCACATCTCTTGGGAAAGCTCCACCTTTGCACCAAGGCACAAACTTCTTCATCTGGGCAGTCCTCATTGCAGGGCGGTCAGACCCCTGCAAGTCCTGCTGCTGCTGATGTGCTGAAGCTGCTAAAAGTTTGTGTAAAAGTTTGGCCTCAAACCTTTTTAGCCTCATCTGGTGATGTGAAAGTCAATTAATATTGTTTTGAATTAATTTAATTACATGTATTCATGTTTTCCATGATTGTGTTCCCCTTTGTCTGCCCCCATCTTCAACTCCTAAGTAGAGATGTTTCAGGCTTTTTAAAGGAGTTATTGTTTGGAAAAACAACTATCCCTCTGAAGAAGTTTTCCCCTATTTCTTGCAAAATGTCTGTGTATTTGCAATTGCAACTCTAGTTTAATTAGGGGTGGGTTTGCTTGAGATACGCTGACACTTCCATTTGCAACCCAAATATGAAACAGAATTCATAGTTTGTTCAATATTTAGACCTTTCATATCATAAAGTGAGAGCACTTTTTAAAGTTCAAACTTTGTTTCTTTTTAAATCAGAAAGTTTTCAGAGAGTTCTCAACATTTCCCCGAGGGCTGAATAAAGCTTCACACTTTAGTCCCTGTACTCCAACTTCTGTAAACCAGCTATTTCCAGTGAAATTGGCCTGAAGTTTCACAGGATGCTTGTAGTTATTTTAGTAGTTTGGCCAAACAAACAAAACAATCCAGATGGGTGGACTGAGAGTTGTAAAGTGTTTTTCTTTTTTTTTTTATTTTTAAGTTACAAAGGAGTGATTATCCACAGCATAGATGTTTTAAAACTGCTTCATTTAAAAACTGAAGGGCTGCATGTGAATTAGCTTCTTTTACTACTTAAAAAGCTAAAAATGTTTGAAATTGGTTCAGATATTTGTATTTGACAGTCTGCAGATGAGTAATCACAGGTATGCTTTGTTCAAAATTGCTTTAAAGGACAAAGGCAATTTCACATTCTAGTTGATGATGATATTTAAAAAAATGATGGTAGTGGATCAACAACTCGAATGTAAGGCTGCGAGGTCAAAGTCTTTTGGGCTGTTGGAGCTGGTTTTTTTCTCGGTGTAAACCTAAAAAGTGATTATCCACAGCATAGATGTTTTAAAACTGCTTCATTTAAAAACTGAAGGGCTGCATGTGAATTAGCTTCTTTTACTACTTAAAAAGCTAAAAATGTTTGAAATTGGTTCAGATATTTGTATTTGACAGTCTGCAGATGAGTAATCACAGCAGGTATGCTTTGTTCAAAATTGCTTTAAAGGACAAAGGCAATTTCACATTCTAGTTGATCGAGATATTTAAAAAAATGATGGTAGTGGATCAACAACTCGAATGTAAGGCTGCGAGGTCAAAGTCTTTTGGGCTGTTGGAGCTGGTTTTTTTCTCGGTGTAAACCTAAAAATATGTGCAACTTAAATTATTGTGAAGACTCAAAAAGGGGGCACTTTTGTATGGTGACTTTCTCCTCTGTAATTAATTCAGCCCTGCTATGATGGAGCATTGGCCTCCTGGGGTTTCGCGTTCAGAGTAGAGGAGGGGGTCCCCAGACCTGTGTGCACTTCAGCCCCCCGTGCTGATCTGCTCTGTGTTTGCTGCTGACTTTTCTCCCAAGCCCTGCTTGGTTTTCTATGGAGAAGTCCCTGGAAGCAGAGACTCCTGTTGCAATGTTTTCGGGTACCCCCTGCCAGCAGGAGGCTTTACATTTTTGTCTGAGGCTTCTTGGTACGAGCGGCTGAGCCCTTTTAGCCAGGAAATTGTAGATGTTGTAAAAACAACCCGTAGGATGCTATTTTCCCGGCCGCCCTCTGCGTCACAGCAGCCCCGGGAGCGTGCCAGTTCCCTGTGCCGGAGCAGGTGGGAGATTGGACTCGACCTTGATGCCAACCCAAGGTCATCTCAAAAGAGCACTGAAAAGCATTTGCTGCACAGTTTGGGGAGCTCTTGTTGAGGGAGGATTTTGCTGCATATTGAGTAGTACAAATCCTGGCAATGCAAATGTGACTTGTGCTTCATTTGAGCACACCGTTGTGAATTTGAGTTAAGAATTATGTACCCTGCTTTGCTAACTATTGAGCAGACAGAGCTTTTGGCGTACTGCTTTTGAATTTAGGCGGATGTATTTTTTCTTGTTTTAATATGCTGAATTAAAACAAGGAAATCAAACTGCAGATAGACGTTTTCACATTTGTGAAGGTCTGCTGTAATCCTGTGGATGCTCTGGGAAGCAGAGACGTGAAAGTGGTACTCTGTTGTCCACCCACTTGTGATGTGGGGGTTGCAAGAGCTGCAGAGGAAAAGTGATCTTTCATAGTAAGGGCTGTGCTTGAATCTGTTTCAGAGGGAGTGTTTACGTTTTCACAGTGAAATTTGGTAGTTTTTCCTTTTTCTTGCAGGCTCAAGTTAGACCCTAATGTTATCTGAGTAGAAGGTTGTTGAGTTTTCCTGCCTTAATGTGGAAAAAATAAGTGCACTGAAACTAGTAACCTATAATGAGATTTAGATTTGTTTTATATGTGAGATGGAGAACTGCATTTTTTTTTTATGATAAATGACTTTGTTTTGCATATCTCTTTCTGTCAGTCTGCCTATCAAAATCTGTCATCGGGGAATTTAACTGTACCCAGCATTAACTGGTGGCAGCAAAACTGTGATTTATATATTTACTTATGTGCATGCAGAAACCCTGATCAAAGAAGGGAGAAAAATTGATGGAAAACACCCACTCAAAGACCAATAACCGTCTGTTCTCTCTCCTTCCACTCGCTTTCTTCCTTACAGCAACCACTTGAAAGGAAAGACAGCCAAAACAGTTCTCAGCATAGCGTCTCCAGCCACCGCAGCGGGCACACCGCTTCCCCCGTTCACAGCACACAGGTGCTGCCGGACTACACTGCCGCGGAGCCGCCGGCTGCGGATCAACCGGACAGTTCTGGGCAGAAAAAGCCAGATCCATTCAAAATCTGGGCCCAGTCCAGGAGCATGTATGAAAGCCGACGTGAGTATGAAGCAGGTGTGGTTGCTAAGGCTACGGCTCTGGCAGCTGCTCTCTGTATATTTTCTTTGTGAAGAACTGAATCTTTTAGGTTTATGTTGAAAATATAAGGCTTCAGTTTGTTAATTTGGTATCTGTCAATGATATCTACTTGATAGAGGTGCAGCTTCCTCTCTGATGAGGAATGAATTTAGATCATCTCTAGGAAAGGGCACTTAGACCGAAGCTAACTACGAAAAATCCCTTTAAAATTAAAGACCATCTTTCCCCCTATTTTTTTATTTTGCTTTTAAATTAGGCTGAGGGAGAATTTCCAAGTTTGTTATCCAGATCCTAAACTCCTTTTTGAGGTTAAGACTCGTTGTCTGATATGCATAGGAATTTCAGTAAGGAGGGGAAGTATTTAGTTTGCTGAAATTCGTACCAGATGCTTTCCAGCCTCACCCTGGGGAGGAGAAAATCCAGCTGAGCCATTTTACTTTGACCAGAGTGGACACTTTAACAATACAGATATCAAATGCATATTGTAAGTTGCTTTTATGGCAATTAATAGTCTGCACACTTGGCTAATAGTTCAGCAGGGCTTTAACTGCTCCAAGACTATAAATATGGTTTCAATCAGTTTCTTCTCTGCAAACAAAATAAACACGCTGGCTTTGCTTTAATTGCACTGCTGAAGATGATCAAATCTGTAAAAGCTTCTTAAAGAAAGAGTTAGAGTATTAGGTTCATTTTCAAAGCAATAGTTACTTTAGTTACAGAAAAGGGAGCTTTAAAGTCTTGGTGCTGTAAGAGTATCACCTGGAGCTTGATTTTATTGTGCTAACTGGAAATTGGTAAAACCAGTATGAAATGAATGTTACCCCAGAACGAAAAATGGTAGAACTGTTTTTTTTCTGACCAAATGAATCACTTTGAAATCTTATGTCCTGGAAAAATTAAATCATGAGTCACAGTTTCTTGGCTGAAGATGCATCTCTTCGGATTGAATGTCTCAGCAATGCAGTTTGTAGGTGTCTCAGCTTCTGTGTGCTGCTTCCTTCCCCTCCCGGGGATTAGGCGTACTGACCCTGCGGGCTCTTGGGCCAGGTCATGCTGGTCTACGGAGAAGTGCCGTGATGGAACTTGCACGTGCATCTCGTTGAAATAGGAAAAAGGGGCAAGAGCTGAGGGACGGTGACGCTTCAGCCCTGCAGAGCTGCGGGCAGAGCTCCTCCTTCCCCTGCCGGGATGGACAAGGCTGAGGCCGTCCCATGGCGCTGGCATCACCCTTGCTCAGCTCACGTGGTTCCCATAGGCACTTGTGTTGGCATTGCTTCTGACTGCCTGCAGCTACTTAGCTAATTCTAATTAACTGTTTAACTCATACTAATTAGTCATTAGTATCAGCTTAGCAGGCCTAACTCCTGTCTGTCTTTCCCGATAAAACCTGAGGCTGAGCTGGAGAAATCTTGAAGTGCACAGGCAGGCAGTTGCCCTTCTGTGTCCACCTCCAACACCATGTGCTAAATCCTCCCTCTTTCCTCGATGGCTGCAGGTATCTTGTAGAGGTTTTATCCTTGTCTGTGAGTAGAGCCCTTCCAGAAGCCTTTTCACTGTCTCTTCACCTGCTGATTTCCCACACCCCATCTCTCCTTGTGCCACAATCCTCTCTGAGCCTTTTGCTAGACTGGGATCTGCTACGCCCCTTCAGCTTCCCCGTCTCACCTTTCCATGGTCCAGCATCTCTGTAGTGGGGTTGATCCTCTTCTATTGCTTCAGTCCTCATCTCCTGCCTCTTCTACCAGATGAGACCTACCTGTTTGAACATCAGTGCTTTTCTACCACCGTTTAGTCCCATTGCCATTTCCTCCCCAGGAAGATGTTTTCAGAGATTTCTTGGTTTCATAGATAGAGGGGTTTTGGAGAATGGCAGAAGTGTGATACGGTCATGTCTTCTTGTAAGCATGTGCCACTAGAAGTGTCCAAGAGCCTATGAATTTCCAACCCTAAGCTGGAGTTAAACACATTCCCTGGGGATTACCTTCAGTCTTCCCTAGTGACATGGCTTTGCTGTGCCTAATGAAAGGTGAAGAAAAACAGGAAAGATACAGTCTTAAGTGAAGAAGGCAGTTGGACGTGCTCTGTCTCCTGTCACGGTCTGATCCCAAAGTGTGACTGGTAGTTTTATTTAGAGGTCAGTGGTCAGCTCTTGCTCCTTCCCTCACCAAGCCCTCACCTTTCATCCCTCTCCCCAGTCTCATGAATGGAGACTGTGGTTCACAGCTGAAACCTGGTGCCTCTTCTGCCCTGGGAGCTTGGGGTGAGCCACCATGTTTCTTTCCCTGTGTTTGGTCTGCATGAAAAGTGGGCAATTGGTGGCTGCTCTGTTATGAATGTGAACCATCCCTTTGAGACTCACTTCCCAGTGTTGCCCACAGACCAGATGTGTGGCTCTTGGACCACTTGTAGGGAGCTTTGCTGACATGGAGCACCACAGACTGCAGGATGGGAGAAACCGTTCCCTGGGCCTCCAGTTTCACTGTCTGTCTGCTCCACATGTGCTTTTCTTCATGTTTTTACCCAGCTGCAGTTCAGTTTAACTCCAGTGCCTCCTTTGGCTGGCGGTGATACAGTCATATCACTGCTTTCTTCTTTGCTTGAGCACATTACCTTTGGCTTTGGGACTGAGGTTAGCATCTCCTCTCCCATGACATCCATAGCTTTGGGTGCTAGGTGTGAGACTCTCTGCGTCCTTCTGATGAAGACATGAGCAGAACTGAATGCATATCTGATGTACAGCAGGAGGATGCCACCCTAGTGCCAGGGCTGAGATTGGCTGATGCATCCTGTAACTGGGGCTTTTGGTGGGTCCTAGGAGCCCCCGCTGCCTGAGGAGCCCCAGCTCAGCTCTCCCAGCTCTTCCTGCTGCCCAGTCCAGGGCTTGCTCTCCGTTGATTAATGGCATTAAATTTTAATAAACCTGAAAAGGATTATAAAATGTTCTTTTGAGAGGCAGGGTGTTGAATCCCCGACAAGTGGACTGAAAACCAGCAACAACCCTTTGTGCTGAAGTATATGATGAAGTTTAAAAAGACAGAATTAGATTATCTTCAGTGTTTTATTCCGTCCCATTCGTGAAATTGTTGAGTATAAAGAGAACATAGTGCAATTTTTCAAGTGCAGTTGACACCAAAAGATGGATTCGTTAGCCCCAGCCCAGACAGAATTTTTTTTAAATCTAAAAATAATAACATCAAGAGGTTTCATTCAATATATGAATACATTGTCTCCAGGATGTTTCTAAGAAGTACTGAATCTATAATGACCACCTACTGTCTTTTCACTGGGAGTGCATCCCACTGTTACTAACATTAATAATAATAATGAAGACATGGAAAGCACACAGGCAACATTTTAATTTTTCAGAATTGGTAAAATGTGTTCTTCCTTTCTTTGGGTATTCTTTGAATCAGTATTTCATAAAAAAGGATTATATTTGACTTATGTGACTTGTCTCACTGAAGCCATTGGTAGAGCAGAATTGGGTTCAAAAGCACCAGATAACCCATAATTTTGTGTAAGCATGTATATTTTGATTTACCCAATGCGTCTTAATATCAGGAAGTACTCAGATTCTGCGGAGGAGAGCCACAGACGTTGCCTGTTTAGGGGAAGAAAAAAAAAAAAAAAGAAGAAAAATTAAGCTAGAATTACTAACTCAAAGCTAAGCAATGGCTCCATAACTGTGTCTGGACTCTGGTTGAGTGGCAGCAGATGAGAACTGCAACTTTATTCAACAAATATTGGCTAAAGTTCCTTCACATGCAGCTCCCCTGGGTGAGGGGATCTGGCCTGCAAGGTGCTGAGTGCTTGGGCTGCAGTCCAAGGAAGCTTATTTTCAAGCTGTAAACCCAAAGGGACTTGGATGCTTTAAGGCTAGGGCTGAGCTCAAACGCTCTGGTGCAATCTGGCCCAGAGTCACAATTCTTTGCTGGATTAAGATTTTTGAGAATAGCCGGCTTTAGGTTGAGTAAATCTGAAAACAGATCATCTGGTGGCGATAACAAATGCACTCTTTCCTGGTGCTAAGTTTTAGCTGCCTGAGCTCCTTTTTACGGGTAAAAAGGAGCTGCTAGTGGGAGTCGTGTACATGAATCAGAGAGAAGGACAAACCCTTAATGTTTAAACACTGAAGCGGTTCCAAGATCCAGGGATGACATATGTGAAGAGCACTCGGTGAGAGAAACAGCAATTGAATGGTTTATCAGAGAACCGCAATTCTGAAATCTCGCACTGTTTTATTGAAAATATATTTTTATAATATGCTTTTTATTTTTCAATGTATTATTAAACTTCCTTAAAGATTAATGCAATCTGTTGTCAAATTTTTCTCATGTGGCCTGATTGCTTTGCAAAATACCATATCCTACATATGGCCATCTGTCAAAACAGCAGTGACAAAATGAATTAATCTGAATTGCAGATGTGTTAATGAATCCCTTTGAAGGGCTTAAGCATTTAATTAAAAGTAAAGCAGAACATGATAGATAATTTTTAAAGCTTTTAAAATATTCTAAGTTATCATTAATATTTGAATTTTATTTTCAGGCATACAATTTATTTGGTAGGATTTTCTCTCCCCAAATCTAATTGAAATAATACAAACAAGTCTTGACCCCAGTGTGTAGCGTTCACTCACCAGCAATTACATAGAATTAAAAATATTTGCACAATGATACCAAACATTAGATACTTTCTCCCTAAAATAGAAAAGAAAAACACTCTCAGGAAATTGCAGCCGCCTTCTGATCAGACTGACTTTAAAGATGATAGTTCGTAAAAGCCCCTTGGTAGGGTTATGTCCTTTTATTATATTAATAGGAGACAAACAGTTACAGTTATACACTTGGGCACACAGATGTGTCCATGCCCTTAGAGAATGTCTTGCTAAAAAAGACGGTAGTACTTGCAGCACATTGCGTGAGCAGCAGAGGCTGCTGAGCTGTCACGGAGCTGGGTCGTGGGCAGACTTTGCTGGTGTTTGTCTGGCACCAGCCCGGTCCATGGCTCAGTCGAGGCATCGCGCCTTCCCCAGACCTCAGTGGCAGAACTTGGTCATCTTGTTGAGAACATGCTGAAGCCATCTTTTGAAAGCTTTCTGTGCCACCAGAAGGGTTGATTAAAAGGAAAAGACAGCAAAACTGGAATTCTCCTGCAGTGGGATAGTTTAGAAAACAGGGCTTTCCTGCAAATACGGAATCTCATGAGATTTATGGCTAAATCACAGGACTTTTCAACACTGAAACTCTCCGTCAGCTTCAGTGAGACTATTCACTCGGTTTCAGATTTGTCCTTATATACTTTGCTGAATCTGGGCCTTAAAACTCTTGTACTTTGCCAAGCTATGAGTCATTGAAAGTGCTGCTGCCTCAAATGAGCTAGTGACTAAAGCAAACTCATACTGATTATTTTTGAATCCATCTTTTGTTGAAACTGATATCACACTGGGCAGAATTTTTTCTTATATAACATGTAAGATAATTGTTAAAGTTTGTATAGGAAAGTTTGATGAAAATGTCCTCTAATTAAGCCCTGTGTTCATTGTTCATCACCATGTATTTAGAATTTCTTTCAACGTTAGAAAAAGATATTTCCATTTGGAAAACTAACTGTGTCATGATGGTGGAAATTTTTTTGTAGAAAAGTATTTTTAAGGTGTTCTCACAGAGGTTCTTCCTCTGAGGAGAAAAAAGAGTTCTTCAAATATATCTGCATGCATGTGCAAAAATGTATAAATTCATATGTGTGTGTGTATTGTATATCCCCATGTACACAGGCATGTACAAATAGATGTGAAAGTTAGTATGTCATAATCCATAGTAGCGATAACCTTAGCAATTTATGCATGAAAGCCTAACATGATCCATACAGTCAAAAATAATTAAATGAACTAACAAGAAAGCAGATACATTAAGCTTTGCAAAATTGTAAAATTAATATTACAGCTATGTCACCTTCGCCTGCAACTGGACTGAGCAAGGGTGAGAGAGAGAGAGAAATCAGTTCCACGAGTTTTGGAGAATGTAAGACTGTGCCGAGAATGTATCTGTGTCTTGTGATGTCTTGTTCTGGTGTCATTGCTGCTCTGTGGCGGGGGGCTCTTCATCACCAAGGGAGTCTGGCAGGGCCGTACGCCAAGGTTAGCCACGAAGGTGCAAAGTACTTGCTTTACTGTGTACTGGCTAGCGGCGGATTTCGTAGGCGGCGGTGGGGGGCATCATGTTCCCATTTCGTTCATGAGTTTGCCCGCGTGGCTCGTCGACGGGGCTGTGGCACTCGCCTCTCCTTCCATTCCTCCTCACAGCCCCAGCAGAACTCTTCTTACCACTTTTGCGACGCTCTCCAAATGGTCTGGTTTAATTCAGGATGAGCAGACTGGCAAGTTTTACCCATTTGGGCTATGTACACGTTTTTTCAGAAAGAGTCAGACACGCCTGAGATCAGGTCAAGGTGCAAAGGTGCAATGAATGACTCCTGGAGGCCATCTTTCATTGGTTTTCAACAGAGTTTCAGCACCACCATGAAATTTTCCCTTTAAGTAAGGGAAGTGGCTCCTCTGAAGCGCTACCAAATAATGGAGAACCTAAAGTAATTCTCCAGTATGGAGAGCCTCAGGGGGTCCCACCTCAGCTGTATGGAAGCACAGAGGTGGATGGGGTTTTCTGGGCTGTGCCAGTGAATCACCGTACTGCAGAATTGGCGCAAAAAGCGGTAAAAGGAGTTTTGTTCAGTTTGTACTCGCGCTGTGTAAATGTGTGTTGTCCGTATGTTTGTTGTATCTGTGTTTCACCTCTCTGTAATCCTTCCAGCGGAAGGAGCGTTACGTGAATGAACTTGCTTCTTTGGGTATAGACTTGTCTTTTTTTGTTGCTTTGGTTTGACACCGCCGTTACACCTCGGCTTGCCGTTATCTCCAGCGGCCGTTAATTGGCTAGCTGGTACCCGAACCAGGAACATAAGGCATCGTTCTGTGAGACTGGAGAGTTGACAAATGGGAAGGTGTTGAGAGATGCCGAGGAAACGGGCCCACGCTGAAGCTCTCTGCAGAAGCCATTTTGCCTCTGACAGATCCAACACGCGTTATTAATTGGTTGGGGCCAGCCTTTGCCAAAAAAGCCTGCGAAGTGCTGGAGAGACGCTTCCGAATGTGTCTGCTCTTCACGCTCCCCCTCGCTGAAGGCAGTGACAAGCACCAATTAATTCGTTGATAAGTTCTGCTGTTGTGCCGCACGTCCGTATGGTGGTGAGCTGCCTTCAGCCAGCTCGCCTGAACAGATGAACCACGCGGGCTTCCAGCGTGTTCATCACCTGATTATTCTGTAATTGTATCTGGACAAAAATTAGCCTCTAGTTCAGTAAGGTAATGTGCACAGGTCTTCAGCTTAGTTTATAACTGCAAGTAATCAAAATGTGAAAATACAATATCTAAAACCAGTGGCTATAAACCAGTTTCAATGAAAATGTCAAAGCAGACATCTGTGCCTTAGCACTCACCTGTTCTTTTAATTTTTAGTATTCCCAGGTCTTAAATTCCTATTATATTTTAAACCTCTTGAGTCACTGAAGAGAGAGCATCAGAGCTAGCCAAAAGTCTCAACACTGAAAAGCACCAGATAACTAGACCCAAACCTTTGCGCAACAGGCACCGACAGTGTAAAATGCAATTAGGGCCCAGTCTGACACTCACCGATGTCAATGGAAAACAACTGGTTTATCTGCTCATAGGTACAGAAAACTAGATTAATGTGTAGCATCCCATATCTGAGTATGCACCTATTTGAATTACATTCCTGAACAATATACTTCGATTTCTTTACCAAAGATCTAGGCAGCTGACTTGTAAAGGAACAGCTTTTTTTATCATTAATTATAAATTTTGGGAGGGGATCATTACAAAATTAGTCAATGTTACAGATACTGACCAATAAATATTAAATGAACCTGAAGTTGTCTTCTGATATGATTTAATGTTAGCAATTAATTTTGCATTTTTAAAAAAGGGATGAAAGCAAGCATGAATAAGTTAATATAAAGCATTACTGTTCAACCGCACTTCAAGGTTAGTACTTCACTGTATGTAATATTCATTGTAAAAACCTTGCTGGTATTCCATACTAATGAGTAGGTAAGGTTGAGCTTTTTTATGTTTCCAGCTGGTTTTGTCTGTTCAGTGGTTTTACAGAGCCCGTACACGAGCGAGTGAGAGTCAGGACAGCTGCTTTGCTTTCAGTGGAGCCCTTCTGTTTTACACCGACTGGGGATCTGTCCCATAGTTATTTAAAGCAGTGTGAGTAGACAGATAGCAAACTATGCCTCAGAAAGTTAATTAAACGGTAGAAGTCGTAACAAGTGGCTCTTTTGTCTACCATGAAAGAGGAGGCAGCTGTATTGTTTCTGGCAGAGTGATTCTCTGTTGTACACATTTATTTATTGATGATTTGGAAGAGGCTCTTGCACTGGGTAATGACGCTAATATTGATGGAAGGAAATATTGTAGGGATAAACAAATGGCAAGTCACAATTAGACACCTAGAAAGTAGAAACCACCGTGTAATTTTTAGTAGTGATTTAAATAATAATCCTTTAGTATTTAAACCTATAAATGTTCTTAATTATGTCTAAAAATTCAAGACTGCCTCATTTAAAGAGTAAAATTGTGCAGCAGATCCCTCTACATGTACATCAGAGTAGTCCTGATTTGGGTGTAAAGGTGTGGGGTTTTGATTAAAAATTACATTTTTCCTTCTTTCCCTTCAGTTCCAGATTACCAAGAGCAGGATATCTTTCTATGGAGAAAGGAAACCGGTTTTGGATTTAGGATTCTAGGTGGAAATGAGCCTGGAGAACCTGTGAGTACATCTAGAAGTGGTATTGTTTTAACTCGCAACATCTTCCAGAATCATGGCAGTAGCATGTACAGATGTGCAGAACTGCACCGTGACATCTCTATTAAAATAACTAGTGGGCTATGTATTTACATCCCACAATTCCTCCCCACCCTCCCTCCAAAAAACAAACCAAAGCTCCCATAACTGAAATGGGTTTGGCTTCCCCTGCTGTTCCCTGTTTTTGTGATAGCCCAAATGAAAACACATAGGTCTGAAATTGCCTGGACACTGAGGAAAGGATGTCCTGGTCAGGTTTGCAAGTATTTTGATCTTAGAGTGTCAGGTTTTCTATTTGCTCAATTCCCTCCCTGAATTTGCTTAACTTCTTTACCATAAATCCAGTGCCTGTGGAAGGTGTCCGGCTAAAAATGCGTGGACTTTCATGTGCTGCTCAGGTCAAAGCTACATAGTGGTAGCATAAATTTCCACATATTTCCCTACCAAAATTATTTTGCTCATTTATGGAAAGAGTGGCCGTGAATTCCTCTCATGTTAGAGTAACTCCACAGAACTCACTGAAGATAAACCAAGACTGAGTTAGTGGACAGTCGAGTGGTACGGAGCTTGTAAACCCTAGAGGCAACTGAAAGGATAACTCAATCTCAGCCTCCCTGACAAGACCCTCAGTGCCTTTAACCATCTTCCTCACTGGTCACTGTCTGGTTGAACACATTTCCCAAGGCTATCTGTCATTAGAGTGAATGGACTGCATAAAGAAACAAGATGTCAATTTATTACAGTTTCACGATGTGGCTGTATTCACATGGAGCTGCTTTCACAGGAACAACGTTCCTGACCAGCAGACATTTGTCAACAATTTCCCTACTAAACTGAGTCTAAGTAGCAGTGCCCCTTGCTTCCAGCTGTCTGTTGAGCTAGTTCTCATTTATCACCTTTTTTTTTTCCTTTTCTTTCTTTCTTTCTTTCTTTCTTTCTCTCTCTCTCTCTCTCTCTCTCTTTCTTTCTTTCTTTCTTTCTTTCTTTCTTTCTTTCTTTCTTTCTTTCTCTCTCTCTCTCTCTCTCTCCCCTATTTGTGCTAATTCATCAGATTTACATCGGTCACATTGTACCGCTGGGTGCTGCTGATGCTGACGGCCGCCTGAGATCAGGTGATGAACTGATCTGCGTGGATGGAACGCCTGTTGTCGGGAAATCGCACCAGCTTGTCGTCCAGCTTATGCAACAGGCAGCCAAACAAGGTCATGTCAATCTGACCGTCAGGCGCAAAGTGGTTTACACAGGTAGGCTGCAGTGTCTCTCTGCAGGGGTAGATTTTCTTGCCAGACTCCATCTGTTCAGCAAACAGTTTAAAGAACAAAAGCTCCTCCTTGTAATACTGGAAAACTCAGGTGATGTGGTGTTATTCTTCCTCTTTTGGCTATTTTTAGTCTTTTTTGTTCTTCATCAAATACATTTCAAATATTTTGTTTCCAGTCAAGACTCTCTCAACCTCAGTTGGCTTCTCCAGTCTTCTTGAAGGTTTCTGATAAAATGGGGAACTGTTCAGTTGCAACATACCATTTTTAGGTGGACTCGCGCAGCAACAGACACTGTGCCTGACTGCCTGTGTCTTCTGTTTTCTTCCCCAAATAAGTGTGCTGCCTGATAGCCACCCTTAAGCTGGGAGTGAAGGAAAAGAGGCTGAAGAGTCCACAGGAGGGGAGGCAAGGGCAGAGAGTCAGTGAGGGCATTGGTGTGTGATGGCTAATGTCCCAGGCACAGGAGAAACTTCAACTGAGGTTGTACCATGTAGTCAACTAACTGCAGGATGCAAAACTGTAAGCGTCACTGGTTCTGGTAGTGCAGGGTGTGCACGTTTGCTGTAACAGAGAGGTTTCTGTGTGCTGCGTTATGCTAGGTGTTGTGCACACGCTGCACAAGTGTGTGGTCTAAATGGACAAAAAAGAAGCTGGCAGAAAGGCAAAGATGCAGAGGGAAGTGACACTGCCTGGTGGCACCCAGATTAGTGACACAAAAATGTTCTGATAGCAAAGAAAATGAAGACACGAGCATGAGCTTTCTAAATGACATGTGACCTTATGCGTAATATTGGAGAGTAACAGTGGGGTGCTGCCTTTTCTTGTGAGTCCCTTTAGGGAGCTTGAGTGTGGGATTCAGTTTAGCTCACTTGTTCAAAAGAAAAGACATTATATAGCTTTTCAAGTTTAGGCATCAGCAGAAAAATAGGCAGTAAAGTACTTTAATCTTAAAGAGCATCAAAATAACATTCAGGTTGAAAATTAGGCCCACAAGTAGAAGTTAAGACTACAGTACCTCTAAAATAGCTCTGTATTCTTATCCTGGGCTGAGCTCCTTCTGCACAATATTAAATAAATGTTCACTTGTAATTTCTTTCCTTCTTCCCGTTGCGGATTAAATGTTGGGTTATGTCTCCTCTAGTAGCCTCTCTCTCATTCCTTACAAAGAGCTGCCAATGTGAGAGAAGCTTTAGGAGATGAGCTTTGGGAGGAAGGGGAAGGGCAGCTGAATTTCGGTATTGTTTTTGTGTGTAGATTTTCTGTTCAGTTTTACAGCCTCCAGGCTGGAAATTATCATAAAAGATTCAAATTCATGAGAGATCTTGATAAAAACCCTTGATATTTCATTCAGGGGCTTGTTACTCCAGACCGAGCTATTTCTGAATCATTTCAAATGTGGACACTTACTGTAGGATAAATTATTCAGGAGCCCTTCTTTCACCTTATTTGCAGGCTTTTAAATTCCAGCATAACTTTGTAGAGAAGCCTCTTCCTGAATTTTGGTCCCTTGTTCCTCCTCTCATCTATATGCCAGTAGAAGAAGATCGTTCACCTAAATGGGTACTCCATGTCTTGAGATTCATATAGGGGAAAGTTTATACTCCTATATAGTTGGCCCTGACTTGAGCAGAGTGTGAACTAAGCAATTTTTTGAGATTTCTTCAATTCTACATATTTTTAATAGGTAGAATACTATATATTTAGTACGTACTTTGAGTATATAAATGCAGACAGGTACTCCTTCCCAAGAATATTTTAAAGTTCTTTTTCTTTGGATCATGGGTTTACAGGTTTAGATTTTGTTTGGCATCCATTTTCTTGTTGTTGCTTTTAAGATCTTCAACTTAATTTTGATTCACCAAATTGGAGAAGTGACCTGATTAGTGGAGGCAGCCATTAGAGACAAGTGCAATATGCAGCTCTCAGCCACGCAAATGGACTGTGGAGAACTGGCTGACTAACAAGAAGTGGAAGCTATTGTGGGCCACAGGCTTTACCCTGAGGTTGGCTCAGGTGAAGAAAAACACTGTGCTGGGATGTAGGCAGGGGGGAGCTCTCCTGATTTCCCAGCAGATGATGGCTTAGCTGCAATATGGTCCAGCACTTCAAGAAAGACGTGTTTGAGTTGGAGAGAGCCCAACTGGAAGGAGTCCAGAGGACCAGTGAGAATAAGGAGAGCTCCAGAAAACATGGTCTGCAAGGAAATATTGTACAAATTGGAATTGTTTAGCCTAAAGCAGAGAAGGGGGAGGAGGTGTTAAACTCCCCAAGACTATAAGAGGCTGTTGCAAAGAGGAAGGGAATAATATGTTCTCCATATGCCTGCTAGATAGAACTAGAAATAATAGCCTTATGTTGCAGCAGGGAAGATTTAAGTTAGATATTGCAACCAATAGATTGCCTGGGGAGATACTTAACAGCAGATTAGACAAACATCTGTCAGGACTGACAGTTAGTATAGTTGGCCCTGACTTGAGCAGAGTGTGAACTAAGCAATTTTTTGAGATTTCTTCAAGCCTTGTGGTAGCTGATTAGATTTTAAACTAATACCACTTCCAACTTCTGTTGCTGTTAAACACTTGTTTAATATTAATGTTAATGTTAATAATGTCTAATGGTTTCCCCCCAGCTGTTCCAGACTGTAGAGATGATAGTTGCTGGTTCTTCCATCCAGAAAAGCTTGGTTTGCAAGTTGTTCTGCTTTAGTATGGGTGGTTATTACTACTTAAGATCATGTTAATCAAGGGCAATCAGTGCTACCCAACTGATAGCATTGAGTTAAAAAGTACACAGGTGTTGAGTGATGGGTATTTGATATTACTCTCTCTCCTCGCGGCTTGTGCACATATGTATGGTTACACATATATAAATGAAGTGGGGTTGTGATATCTAAAGGAGGCACCTCTGAACTAATGTAATCCAGGTTTAAAATGCCACAGAGCATCCAAGCACGCAGCACTGCACTGGCTTAACCGTACTGCTGCTGTAGTTCGAAAGGCTTTGGCTGCATGACGATACACTGGAGAGGATGAGCATGTGTGGTCAGTGCTGTCACCAAACAGAGCTGTTGGTGGTGACATCTGAAAGGAGACAGAGCCCTTGGTCACTCTGGCCATGATTTGTAGATTAAAGCAGGTGATTTGCTTAATTTTTTTACCTTTTTCTCAGTGGATGGCACTTTTCAACCACTAAATGATGCAGCTTGCTCAGACAGTCTTTTTTTAACTCCTCAGTTCCGAAGGCAGAGAATGAAGTCCCGTCCCCAGCCTCTTCCCACCACAGCAGCAACCAGCCGGCCTCGCTGACAGAGGAGAAGCGAACGCCGCAGGGCAGCCAGAACTCCCTCAACACCGTCAGCTCGGGCAGCGGCAGCACCAGTGGCATCGGCAGTGGTGGTGGCGGGGGCAGCGGTGTCGTCAGTGCCGTGGTCCAGCCCTACGATGTGGAAATCCGCCGCGGTGAAAACGAGGGGTTCGGCTTCGTCATCGTCTCGTCGGTGAGCAGGCCAGAGGCTGGGACGACATTCGGTAAGTCTTGGGGTTTTTTCAACGCACCTCGAATGAGATGCAGATTTGAGCACTGCAGCGCAAGGAGGCGAGTGGGGATCTGTTTAATTAAAAGTCATGAGCATGCCCTAATTTATGTAATTAATAGCTTAATCGGAGGCCAAGACTTGGTAGATGTTTGCCTCCTGGGTTTTGTTCAGCACTGAGTTGAGAAAAGCAAAAGGAGAAATCCCAACCTGAAAAGCAAAAATGCCACCAATGGCAATGCCTGATGCTCCCTGAAGCTCCGGCCCTCCCTTCTAGCTGGACACTTTGCTGGGGTTTGCTCTCAGAAGAGCAGCTGGGGATCCCCCCAGTGATGCTGTTTGCTAATGCAGAAATGGAGCAGGTGGAATGAAATATGTCTCCTGATGGTGGAATTGAGCCAGCTGATTTAAAAGCAGTAATGCTTAAACTGATTAACTTCTCTTTGGCAATCAGGGTTATTCTGATCCTCATTATGGAGTGAGCATGCTGATAGCTGGAAAGTTTTAATTAATAGTGCTTGCTGGTGAGACATAAAATGGAGAATACTGTTAAAAAAACAGGATGATTTTTGACCCAGTCCACCTCTTCCCAAATCCATTTCTTCAGAGGATGTGGAAATGAAGTTCATGCGATGTCACACGTAATATCCTGCCCTAATAGAAGTGGTCATGGTTTCTTTCTGAAGACAGTCCTTTCTGCTAGGCAGACACCCATTTCCAGGTGTTGCTGCAAAAGAGGTGTAATTCTGTCTACAGAGCAAACGAGTCTCATGTTGCAAAGCACAAATAAGCTGGTATTGCAAGTGTGCACAGAACAGCCTGCTCTAGAGCAGTAATGTCACTGCAAGGGGGAAACCAGTCAGAGATGCTTTTTTCTTCCCTTTCCATCTCCTCCAAAAGGGCCAGAGGCAGCATCCACTTATACTTTGTAGGGAAAAACGAAGGTGTTCCCTCCCTGTTAGTCTGTGGCATGTGATAGGGATGGAGGGGGAAAGGAAGGACGGAACGAGTGCCCTGGCCATCATCACACTTCCTCTCAGAGCAGGGTTGTGGCTGGCAGACGAAATATATTGCAGTCTGCCTGTACAGCTTGTTCCTGGGGCACGCAGGTGCATGTGGCAAGAAGTGGCCTTTCCCTCTTTTTTTCCTAGGCTTTTTTCCTGCCGTTGCCTATCGGCAGTGCCATTTGCTAATAAATCAAGGGGGGATCATCTCACTGGCCTTTCCCTCTTTTTTTTCTAGTCTTTTTTCTCTGAAATTTCCTGCCGTTGCCTATCGGCAGTGCCATTGCTAATAAATCAAGGGGGTATCATCTCCTTTGCTGGTATTGATGTAGCACAAGCCATTTCTAACACTTCTGGGCAGTAATGGCAGCAGAGATTTCAAGGGGGAAATATCTAGTATAGACCCGGAGCATCGAGTTCTGCCCGTTCTCAGGTGCTAGGCTACCTCGCACTGTCCTTGCTGCTGGAAACTGCTCTTCCAGAATAGGTATTTTGGTGCCAGAACACAACGGTGTAATGTAATACAGATTAAACTGAACTCAGTCTAAACCAGAGAGAGTGCTTTTATCTTCTGAAAGTATTTGCAAACGTGTGTAAATAACTTTTACTGTATGAAGACTATGCTCTAACTCTTTTCTGCAGAGAAACCTTGACCTGAGGTTGTAAAGAGTTGTGTTTGCTTTAGCCCAAGATACTCACTAACTGGAAGTTTTCTGTGCAGGGGCTCCTCATGGAGATCTGTTGATCTGTGACTGTTTTTCCTTTAATTTTTTTCAAGTGTATTCAGCTTTTTCCTAATACTCTGCATGAGATGTGTTCCCTCTGCTGCGTGGTGCTTGCTTTGGACCTGCTTTGTAGTTTTTTTCTTTCATGGGTAGTATTTAGAGATGGGCCAAACTGGGTCTAAAACCCACTTTGGTCGCTTTGGTGTGGGCTCTGTCACCTGTGTTCAGTGGATTGGATAGAGTAGGAACTCGTACCCTCAAAACAGCTTTTAAACTGGATGGGGCTTTGTATTACCAGAAAGAGAAACTTTCTAACATCACAGTAAGAGAAGAAAAAAAAAAAAATACCGTTTGCAACTAATATTAACACTTTCTGCCGGTTTTCATCACAACTTTCCAACCTTGTTCTCTCACCTCACATTCCTTTTCTTAGCCTTTTCTTCTTTATGGTCTTTCTAGTGTTGTCATGTGCGCAGCAATGTATATCTCTAAAACTACTAATCAAATAAAGACTACAGCATGGATGGGAAAGTGCATCTTGAGGGTGAATGTATTGTGGATGCAAAGTATGAGATGACCACTCTGTACACCTCATGGTTTTAATCACGTGCTGTGTGCCCGAGGGCCTCTTGCCCGTATGAAGAAGCCGTACAAAAGCCCAGTGGATTTATCTGAGTGCAGTTGTGTATCCCCTGTGTCCCAATTCTGCATTCTATGGACGACCCTGTGTTTTTGGGACAAGCAATTGCATTGAACAGGAGGAAAATTTTGTCTCCAAAACACATTCATCCTAAAGTGCTCTTGCTCTGGGTGCCAGACTTCTCAATGGGTTTGTGTGTGGTTTTAGAGGTATTTAAATGAGGAGGTCCTTATTCCTTCCCTGCTCCCGTCCTGATGCCATCTAAGATCATAAAAGGGGAAGGGTTAACACAGGCTGAGGTGGATGCCTGCACCAAACAGGTTACCTTTGTCAGTCTTGGCCCATCTGTAGTGGTCCTGTACCTTCCCTGGTAGTACCTTTATTCACAATAGAAGAAAACCGTTTCATGTTGCTTCCCCACGCAGCGCTGATAGATTGGGTCTTTGTGGTAGAAAGGGAGTTGCACTCCCTCCTAGGCCTAGAACAATTTTATCTTTCTAAATCGAGAAAGAACAAAACATTGGCAGAAGCTTGAACAGCAGTTGACTAGAGAAAGACTAGAGAGGCTGACACTGATGTAATCCTGGAGGAGGAAGGTTGTGTTTTCTACAAACAGTTTCAATTTTTTTGTTCAAAGATAAAATCAGGATTCGGGTTATGATGGGGCTGCTAAGTGCAGTTGTAGTCTATAAAAATCTTACCATTTATTAACAGAAATCAAGGTGGGGGGAGTTTTGAGTGATTAACAAAACACCTTTTTGTAAAAAAAGTAAAGTATTGTGCACTCATACTAGTTGATTGCCAATGTTTTGAACACTGGCAGCAAAGCTATCCTATAATAACTTTTGCTTGATGCATTAATTAATTAACCCTTAACCTTCTCTTTCCCTTTTCAACCCTTTTTCTCCTTTTCCCCTTCACCATATTCCCACGTATGTAAACAATTAAAAAACCAAACCAAAACAAAACAAAACAAAAACAACCCCCAAACCAATACAAAAGCGGGAAATGCATGTGTGGCCATGCCTCACAAAATAGGTCGGATAATTGAAGGGAGTCCCGCAGACCGCTGTGGCAAGCTGAAAGTAGGCGATCGGATCTTGGCTGTGAATGGGTGCTCCATCACCAACAAGTCGCATTCAGACATCGTCAACCTCATTAAGGAAGCGGGAAACACCGTTACCCTGCGCATCATTCCAGGAGATGGTAAAGTATATGTTTCCTGCTGTCTTATCTGACCCTCTCGCTGGTTTTGTTCCGGGCTTTTTGCATCAGTCGGAGCTGCAAAGTCATGGAGGACTCAATTTCCACTCCCACTTTGGGAATTAGCAGTGAGGGAGGTTGTGAGTCTTCCATAGCTTTATTTTTTGTTTCTTTCTATAGAAATGGGAGTTCTTTTTTTAAACAGGGAGGTGCTGATTCTACATTAAAAAAATAATATTCCATTCTATCATGTTCTTCCACGTATCTCCGTAAAATGATCTTCTGTAAATTTGATGCATATCTCGGTACACTTTGATTTGATTCTTAGGTTAATAATGCAGCTTTAGAATATTTGGGAATCACTTGTTAATATGTGGGATTCCTGAAGCTTTGTATATACACAAGCAGGCTATAGAGTAAAGAGATCACAGAAAGAGATAAACACTTTGTCGTGTTTTGAGCTGATTGAAAAGAAGATTTGTTTTTATTCTGCGTAAGTTGCTTTGGGAGCGAGCTCAGTACATTTTGAAATGACTTTGTTAAATGGCGATGGCTCTGGAGCTGCTGTGTGCTTGCAGCTGATCGTTGTAAGAGTTACCCTAGACAGAATCTCGCTGTTCCAGATCAGAGGGAACGTGCAGGATCCCTAATAATACGCTGACACTTGGTACTGGTTTCAGGTCATTGAACTATTTAATAAAAATAAGGATCTGTGTTATATATCAGTTTCATTAAACTGATCCCTAGCTGTGATGCCAAATAGGAACAGAGCAGAAACGTATGTAAAGTATCTGTAGCAGAACTAAAATTTCTGTGGTTCTAAATTCTAAGTATTTTGTTTGTTCGTTGTCCTGCTCTGCCATGGACGGGTTCATAGTGAGAACTCGTTAGCCAGAAATCTTTCTACACTGCTTTCTTTTTAAGCTGAATCCACGAGTATAAGATTTGATGGCTCAGATACAGTGCTAATGAGCATTTCTTAGAGTTGTACAGGACATTATTTGCATTCAGTTAAATATAGAGAAAGTGTGATTAAGTTTGAAAGAAAGGTTGAGAAGGTATGGCTGAATTGAACCTGGTACCTGTAAAGCAGAATGAAGAAGTTACATGGTGTGATTTCCAGTGAGAAGCATTCGGTCGTTGCTAACTCTCGTACTTTCTAATCTGAAGCATGGATTTCGTTACCCCACAGAGCATGATTATGCTATGTTTAGTTACAGGATATAAATAGGCCAGGATGAGAAATGATCTGGTTATAAATTATTTCTGTTTAGGATGATTTGTTTTGCATAAAGGCTTTATTTTCCTACTGTTTAGTAGCTACCAGGTCAAATGGTATATGATCCTTTGCTGCTTCCAGGAAATTGAGTGTTCGTGAATAATAAAATGGCTGTGAATCAGGCTAACATCTGAGCTGGCCTGTGCATGCCAGTTTTGGAAGGTAAACTGGGAGAAGAATTGTTCATTACCTGTATTTTGGTATCTGATCAAAATCAAGGAAGGTGAATCTTTGAATAAATAAATAAATATTTTTTGAAAAGGCAAAAATACCTAAGAAATAAATAATTTTTGAATGGTTTAAGATTTTTTTTTTAAGATGAATATAGCCTCCTGACATGAATGCTCAGCCAGTCTTGTTCATGCAAATACGTGTACAAAATACCATGTTAAATTGCTTAGGTTAGAAGGGAAATCTGTACCTGTGACTGACATCAGGTATTCCTGGAGAAGGTGGAAAGCTGTAATTTAGGGAAGGAGTCAACTCTTCTCTCTCATAGCAATGCAGGCTTCGAGTCTTTTTATTTACTGTCCCTTTGAAATTCCAAGTCAGGTTGCCAACTCTGCATAGAATTACCTGGAATTTAATTTCCAAAAGCCAGTAAGACCAGACACTCTCAAAATTGCTGAGAGGTTTGCTCTAAAAAAAATGCGATTTAAGAAATTGGTCTCAATGTTGTTTTCTTTTTGCTGTCTTTGAGTACTTTGTTGATTTGTTGTTTTTGTTGCTTTTGGGGTGCTTTTTTGGTAAATATAAATGGTCTAACGGTGCACTTAAAAGGGGGAAAACAGAATAAATCAGAATCCACGCTTCTCAGATAAACATGAAACTAAGGCTCATCACAAGACTCACAATAAACTCACACTGCTAATCTCTTCTAACATTATTAAAACCACCAAGGGTTTTTGCTGTGTAATAAGTCTTGCACCATCTCATTGCCATAGACCACTGCAGGAGTGCATTTGCAATGAAATTACGATGCTTTAACGTACTACCAGCTGATGCAAGGACACAGAGAGCTGAAAAATTACAAGCTTAGATTAGGCATTTAATTGGTGTCTCAGTGTTCTAGGGCAGAACAGGGCAAGGAATCAATGAAATATTTAGGATTTAGAACGTATAATTGTAATTCTACTAGAGATAATTTTTCCTGTAATTGTGTTCTGTTCCCGTTTTGCATGGTGGCTGGCATGCGTCCTGAACCAGTGTCTAAAAAACTAGCAAAATTATGCACAACTCCTGACTCATGGGATAGGGTGGGCTAAAGATAGATACAGTACAGTGGCGTGAAGATTCATCTGTACCAAGATGTGTTGTTGCTCTACTTGGTATTCTTAGTGTGACCTACTAAAGGGTAGGAACCTTGCATTCTCTTTGAAGCCCATCGTCATCTGATCTCCAAGTATTTGTGGAGGTTTTCAGAGGCTTTTGTTCTGGATGAATACAGAACACTTAACCATGTTTTGGGGCCTTCTTATGTTGGAGACAAATTTTAGCATCAAGGCATCATTACAAAATACACAGAATTATTCCTTAAATTCCAACAGTGTAACCACACATAGGGACGTCTCCTTCTCACGCAAGCCAGCTGTCAGCGGCACATCCTCACAAGGGCATGTTTTGGTCGTGCCTATCCTGAGAGGTGCAGGCAGACCCAGGAGCTTCTCTTGCTTTCTGAGCCACCGGACACAAGCCAGCTCTGGTCTGGAAGATGTTATAGCTCCATATGCTGAGTGTTTGGGCATGTTAACTTGGGCACAGTGCTGCAGGCAAAAGAACTGTGCTCTCATTGCACCCATCTGTTTAAATGGTCTTCTCTTTCTCTTTCCCTTTTCCTGAGTTTCCTTTGACATGCACAGAAGGGAAAAACCTTCACCTCATCTGGATATCTCCACAATTAAAATAAATCCATGAAATAAAATAGGTTCCCAAGACCAAGTAAGCCCATGACCACCACCTCTCCTTAATTCAGGCAAAAAACCTCCCATTTCTGCAATTTTGTATTACAGCTGGACTCTGTTTAATAATGGCAGATTTCTCCATAGTCAATAAAATGAATTGCCGGATGCCTGGAGCTTAAGAGGCAAACAAGGGCAGGGTAGAAGACCTTGTAATTTTATGTTGGAGAGCCAGATGTTTCCACCCGGTTTTCATTGCTGTTGTCTGATGGTGGCTTTTTTTTAAGTGGGATTGGAACTAGAGAAATTCAGTCAAGAAACAAGGTGCATGACCTCAATTTTAGGCAGAATTTTAAATGAGTTCTGGGTTAAGTCTGGTCTTATTGAAGTCTATGATAAAGCTCCAAAATGACAAGGGGACCATTTTGCCATGCCATGCTGTGAGGGACACCTAGATAGTCCCTTTTCAGTTGTGCCTACAGCAACGCCCTTCCCAGTTTTGTGAAGCAGGAGAGAGGACCTCTCCTGGAAGCACCTCTTCTGTGCGTAGAGAAATACAGCATTTGCACAGGCTGATGTTGGGCTGAGAGCCCTTTACCATGGCATAAATTGAGTTTTGAAATTAATCCTCCTCTCTGTATTCTCTTGGTGAACCCTTTTGTAAATGGTACCCAGAGCTGTTGATGCATTTGGTACAGGTGGTTCCACGTCCCTGTGCGCAGCTTTGAGTGCGCAGGCAGCAGTGGGTTGTATTTCAAAGATGGATTTCAGGAAGTTTGGGTTTTAGGCACATTCAATATCACCTTGTGAGGTATTAGATAAAAGCCGCATCTCAATCCTACTGAAGATTGCAGCTTCTGATGGAGGAAGCACTGATAAGCTTATAATCCATGGAATAGTTATTGCTACTATAAAATTAATCCAGTCAACCTACCATATTTGGAGACTTTAATGATTGGAATTCATGTCAATAGACAACAGTCAAAACATTCTTCAGCCCTTCCTCCACAAGTCAGTCTTTGTTCTGAGTGTGTCTAACGGTCAGAGATGTTTCTAATCCAGATTTCCCAATTTTTTTATATTTTTTTTTCTTTTGCCAATTGAGTGGCCTCGGTTTTTTCTTGAGAAAAATGAGAGTGCTGATGTATTTGGTTACTGAAAAAACCTCCTCATTTGTGCATTTATTATATAAATATACTATATATTGTATAAATATATATAAATATTTGACTCCCTGCTCTACACTATTTGTGATGGGTAGCTGTGGCAGTTTCTGGTATGCACATTCTTTGCTAATTAACTTTTGCAGTGATGATTAAGCTAAATATGATGCCTTCACTAAAGCCTTGACTTTTTCAAGAACATAGGATACAGCAGCAGCAGTTATATGACAATGTTTCCTAGTTGGTTAGGGGTGCTTAGAAGTTTTTCTCTTACAAAGATGAAAAACAGATTACACAGTAATTTGGTACATCTGATGACAGATACCAGAAAAAAGCTGAGCCACGAGCGATAAATCACGTTACGTTTCGATGTGCAACTCAAAAGCCAATATTTCTCTGCAACAGAGGTGCTGTACAGTTTCATATACATAATTACTATGACTTAGCTTAGACTTTATCCTGTTAATTTTTGGATTTAAGAAATTTGAGCCAATCTCAAGTTCTTTAAAAACAACATAATGATGCTTTCCGGTGAAATGCCTTTGTAAAACTTTTGTTTTATCAGTGAATAGCCAATGGTTTTCCCTCATAATGAAAAAAAAATTTATTTTGCAGAATCCTCCAATGCTACTTTATTGACCAATGCAGAAAAAATTGCTACAATTACAACCACACATACTCCTCAGCAAATACCACAGGAGACCAGGTCAGATTGTTTTCCTTGAGGAGAGCATATTGACATGCTCTCTCTTTGGTTACTTCTTGATCATCTTCACATCCCATGAGCTGTGTTTTTCCTCTCTCCCTCTTTCTCTCACTCGTTACAGCAGGAACAACACCAAACCAAAGCAGGAATCCCAGTTTGATTTCAAACCACCCCAAGCAGCCCAGGTAAGGAGTACCTTTCTAATTGTTTTGTTTACCACAGACTGTTGCTTCCAATCTGCTTGAGGGCTGTGTTCAAATATTTCCCTTGAAGGTTCCTACTGGGAAGCTGTTCTCCCTCAGTCTGTTTGCTGAAGAAAGAGGAATTTGCTGATTAGTTTCTTAATATGTGTTGCTGTTGTTTCAGCTGAGAAACATTTCCAACACATTCTCATCAAGACTTTTTGGGAGAACAAAAAAAAGAAAAAAAAAAAGCTGACATTTTTACGACACTAATAATTTTTGTTTGTTTATTGAATTGTATATTTTGAGGGGCCTCTCCCGAAAGTACTGTTGTGTGCAAATGATAAATTCAGAGGACAAAAAAGAAGAAAACTTAATAAGGGGCAATAGCTGGAGTGTTCCAGCTTTTGCAGACGGCATCTTATTGGAGAGATTATCTATCTCACTGTTAACTTTCCTTGCCACTGGCCATCCCAGAAATAACCTCTTCCATTAGGGATTTCAAAACATCCCTACGCTAAGAGCATTTGTGAAAAACAATGCACGTACTTCTGAGCTTCTTGCAAAGGAATAGATGAGGTGGTAACAAAAAGGAAAAGCCAGCACTGTGGCATAGACTCGTCCCAGGTACCATTAGACATTTAACTAAAGCCTGGCACGGGAAGTGAGGTTGCCCTAGTCTGCCTTTGCGGTTGGTAGAACGCTGACCGCCCTCCAGAAATGCGCCTTTCTGCCCTGGGCACAGGAGGTGTTGTATACATGGGACATGGCCAAGCCCATTCATCCAAACAGCCCTTTGCAGACCACCGCTGGCACACGGATCTGAGGAAGCAGGAAATCCTGGTCTGTGTGTGAAAACTCAACTGATTTTCTTTTTTTAATTATGAGTAACAAAAATAATAACATTTGTTGGTTGAATAATTTAAAAATGAGAGTAGAGCGGCATTTAACTTTCTGTTCAATTGCGTATATGTTGTCTTCCCTCCAGCAGGACCAAGACTTTTACACTGTTGAGCTGGAAAGAGGAGCCAAAGGGTTTGGCTTTAGCCTGCGAGGTGGCCGGGAGTATAATATGGATCTGTACGTGTTGCGGCTAGCTGAGGATGGTCCAGCTGAGAGATGTGGGAAGATGAGGGTATGCACAAACAGATTTAAAAAACATGCTTCTTTGCAATAAGCTGACTTCCATGCCTCTCCCCTACAGGCACACCTTCTGCTGTGCCAGCTAAGAGGAAAATTAAATGTTAACTGAAAGGAGCAGAGGTTCCTATTTACTTCTGTCAATGGCTTCTGTCACTCTTTGTATAGAGTCTATAACGGTGTGTGTGCACTGGAAGATTTCACCACCTTGTTCCAACCTGGGTTTCCAAATTCTAATACATAATCTGACTTCTAAAGCGTAACAAAGATACATGTAACAATGAAAATGTAATAGCCGCAATCTTTGCCGGCTTCTTTAAAGCTGGAGCCATGAGTAGAGGATTGGGGTGTCCTCTCCTCTGCTGGGCGGTAGAGTGGTGAGGGAGCGTGTATACCGACCAGTGGATTGCAAAATTATAGTGTTAATTTTTCATTAGTATTAACTATTAACTTCACATATCATCTAGATTATAAAATTATAACAAGGACGTGTTATAAAATGCCTACCAAAAAATTAAATTGCCGAGTTTTATGTACTCCTTGCTCCTCTCTTAGAGAGTGCTTGATAATTTTACAGCATGTGTCTTTTTCTTCTCCAGATACATCGCACGAAGGGCATTTTCAAAATTCTTTTGCTAGGGCTGGATTTATAGGTCCAAAATTTTTGCTGATGAAAATTAATCAGTGCTGCCCTGTGGAAGCCAATGCTTTGACAAGCTCTTCCAAGCCCTGTTTTCCTATCCTGAGAAATGATTATATTTACAAAAGCAGGTTTACTGGTTCATAGTAGGTATCTATATCCAAGTGAGAAATGGACCTGAAAAAGCTATTTGAACATCCTAGTTACAGCAGACTGTGAAACAAACCACCACTTTGACCAAAGGCTTTACAAATAATCAAACTAAAATAAAATAACACCAGTTCTAACACAGCTCTAGGTATTGAGCAGTTCAGTAATGCAAGGTGGTTTTACAGAACAGCAATGAAATATTTTGATATCTCCCAGGCCCCTGCATACTCTTTTTTGTGGACTGTCACTGGAAGGAGTTGGGCGTATTTAGCTTCACCTGGTGCATAGTTCTTCTTCCACCTCTGCTGTGGCTGTTGTCTTGTGGTGTGCTGGTGGTGGCCCTTGTGGGGGCTTGTTTCCAATCTCAGACTCTTTTCTTTTATTACATTGACAGATCGGTGATGAAATCTTAGAGATCAACGGAGAAACTACCAAGAACATGAAGCATGCTCGGGCCATCGAACTGATTAAAAACGGTGGCCGCAGGGTCCGCCTGTTTCTGAAACGTGGAGATGGCTCTGTCCCAGAATATGGTGGGTCAAACTATGAAAACATTCCTTTCTTCCCTGGCATCACTCCATGAATGATTTGTCTCAAGATCTGAAGCGGGAATTCTTTTTTATTTTCCTTTCTCACCAGTGTCTTACCAACCTTTGCAACATATGGTTAATTGCCTCGCTTGTGCTGAATTTTCTACACATTTCATCCTTTGCTTGCTTCCATGGACTTGGGGCGCAGTGTAAGGCAAGATCATCATAGCAGTATTTTTGGTGATCAGAGAGGAAAACAAAACAAAACAAACTTATTGTCTTGTCCAGCCAAACAAGGAATGTCATTGAACTGTGCCAAACTGTTTCTCAGCGGCTGAATTGTTGTTTCAAATAGGTCTCTACTTCTAATCAATGCAAAAACTGGGATCCTGAGTTATTATTCTGAAGCAGTGCTTTTTTTTGTTAGGTTTTTCTCTTAGTTCCTGTCTGTTCCATAGACATGAATGCTGAGATGGCTTATGAGATTTTTTGCCTTCCCTTAATATTTATGTAAATATTTATAAAGTTATTTAAGAAAAAGAAGAAAAAAAAAAAGCTTTACTGCAAAAATATATTGATTTGGCCTCCTGAGCCCTTTTCTCCCCCCTTAAACTGTCTGCTGGTTTCAACTAGTTAATTTGTAAGGTCTGAAAAGGTGAGGAGGTTATGAAAAGGTGCTCTCGTGTCTGTCTTGGGGGAAACATTCAGTCCTCGTTTCTTACTAAGAATTGCATTAGATTTCCTTTTCTTCCCCCGGAGGTTGGATTGCTGGGTGGCTTAACTTAGCACACTATTTAATACTATAATTATGTCTTATTTATTTGAGATAATTGTCAAATATTGTGCCCTCGATGGAGGGCTACTCCCAACCAAAGGTCTTTGAGGTTTCTATAGAAACTGATGATTGAAGGGATGTCCTTTATACTTTCCTCCCCGTATTTGGGTTATTTCTGTGTCAGTAAGTTCTGTGTTTATCATTCACTCCGTGTCCTAAAACCAGAAACAAAACCCTTTGCACAATTTGTGAACTAGATTTTCTTTTCATTTACTGTACCACATTTGAGAGTTTCTGCTCACTCTGCTCATTATTTAACTTAAAATGACCAATTCAGAGTATAACCAACAAACAATTGAAGTGTTTAACAATATGGAGAGGAAGTTGTGTGTTTACACTTCTGTAATATAAATAGCACACCAGAAGGTTCAATGATGGCACTGAAATTCTGTAACGTTCTTTCTACTTTTGTCTTTTCCTATACTCCTTTGGATGTACAGTACTGTATCATATGCTAGACTGCATAAATACCCTGTAAATTAAGTGCTTCACTTCTCAAAGCGTATGTCTGTTGCACTGAGGATGGAAATCCACCACCAATTTTCTTTTGGCTAATGCTAAACCACTAAACGTTCATTCTCCAAGCAAGGATTTAATATACAGGGTTTGCACTACTGTAAAGAATATCCTTGTAACATTTGGGGCTCCTTCCTCTCTTCGTTCTGTTCGCTGCAGTCGCAAATGGTTCCTCTAATAATGTTAAGTTCCAATATTTTTCTGACTTGATTGGAACGTGCTTCTCTATGAGGCTGTATATTTTTGTAATGAGTTTTGTACTTATTTTTAATGTTGTGGTCTCTGGTGGACTTTATTTTTCGTTGTTGTTTGATTGTTAATGTTTTTTCTATGACATTCTGTGTCGCTGTTCCAGCTGTCTTTTAGAATGGATGCTCTCGTTGTCTGGGTTATTGAATCACCTCTTAGACGTCTCTTTATGTCACGATAATAACAACTGCTGTCTTTGCAGCCTTATATTTGGGTGAAGCCTAGACAATCTGACTGGAAAAATAAACTTTCTTTATTCTAAGATAAAATATGAAGATTTTTCTTTCTTTCATCTTTATTATAGGGAATCTAAATTTTCTACTTTTCTCTTTCTCTTTCTCTTACTTTTCTTGGTGCTGGGCTCTTCCTTCCTCAGCGATGATACCTCCTAATATCGCTGCATGTATGAGAAATGACAAGCTCGGGGAGTCTTGCTTCTACCTTATGGGCCATAATCAAACTACGGTTTGTAGCTAAAATCAATATTAGGTGTTTTTGTGCTGTGGCCTAATTCCCTCACATTGCTTTCCGCTTCGCTATATTTTATATGTACAGCAATTCATTCCGAGCACCCTGCGTCCCCTGAGTTGTAAGTACACCGCAGGACACGTTTAAACCTCGCTTGTACCTTGTGCGATAGCCAGGTTGCCGCAAGCCACGTGCTTACAGCTACGGAAAAGCGGTGTGGTCCCCAGCTGCTGCCTGAAAATGCTAATAAGCAAAAACGCACACACGTGAGTCACGACACGGGTTTCACCTGGAAATCACAAAAATCATGGCCCATGCACACACCGACCTTCCCAAGCTAAGGAATGGAAATGCCATCAAATGGGAGACGCTTTGTGTGGTGGCAGGAGGAATGAGCGTGAGAGTGTTTGGCTTGGGGGAGGGAAGACAAAAAGGAGAAAACCAGAAAAAAAGTCTGTCCCCACAAGCGTTTGTGAGGGTTTTCAGTCGTTGCCATCAGGACAGTCCACCTCGAGGTGGGTGTCTCGGTGCGAGCGGCAGGAAGCCTGCAGGAAGCGTAGCTAACGCCAGCCGAGCTGCCGTGCAGAAGTTACTTTAAAAAAGAAAACAATAAGCAAATAAAAGCAACGCTCGCATTAAGTCAGTGCAGCTACTTTAAAGTTTGCCATGTCTATAATGAATCATTCATAAACATCCGTCACAAATGACGTGAGTAATTGTAGCTTAGCTACAGCACAGGGCTGGTTTTTAGTTTTGGGGTTGTTTTTTTTCCCGCTTTGCAGCTTGTCTCGCAGAGGTAGCTCAGCTGTATTTTACCTGAAATACTACAGTAAAATAATGAACTGGAGATTAGGTTTTAATCAGAGCCATCCTACATATTACAATATCTTTCCATTGCTTTGATATGAAAAAATCATAACTTCTGTCATCGTTGTTCGAATCATTGTGGCAAAACCAAAATCTACCCTAGGAGTTTTCATAACATGGTAGAACTAAGGAGATTAAGTAATGTCTTAAATGAAATGGAAATTGCATTATTACAGTCTAATTCTCACACCTTCAAAATGTTATTTTATGAGGTGAAAACTTAATAATCAATTCTATTTTCTGTACATTTTCTGCTATTTGAAACAAGGCCTCCCACACCTGGAAGGCAGTTCTTTCAAAGGACTCAAAAGAAAAATATTGTTTCCTAAAGGCCCTCTTTATTGGAAACTTAAAAAAACAGCCAACAACCCGAACTACAATATTTTTTTTTCCACTGGAAAGAAAGTAGTGTAACCGAAACATTATGAATTGGGCTTGGGGAAAATGTAAAATGCCCCATGACAAGAAGAGCATAAAGATGATATCGGCTTGGACCAAAACACGGCTAACGAACAGAGCAGCACCAGTACTAACCTGTAACTCTCGTTGTTCGCAGTTAAATTAACAAAAGCTTTGGTTAGCCTTCGCTGACTGCTTTAACAGTTGTTTGTTTTTGTCACTAATGAAGTCTGAAGAGTGATAAGTGGTGTCACGGCGCCGCGGAAGGCATCGGTACCAAACGCTTTGCTGTTATTTTCTTTCAGACCCCAGCAGTGACAGGAACAGTCCCGCCACAGGTTCACAAAATGTATCGGAAATGAAACCCGTGCCATCCGACCGACGGCAGCACCCATCATCGGAGTCCAGTTATCCACCAGACCTTCACAAATCATCACAACATGGGGACAAGCGGACTTACGTTAGAGACCTAAAAGGCAGCAGAGAGTTTAGCAGACATCCCAACGAACACCACACTTGGAATGGGACTTCTAAAACCAACGACCACGTGCCAGGCAGGAGGATGGAGAGGTCGCCGGAGAGGAGGCACGAGCGGCAGCCGGAGAGGGCGGTGGTGAATGGGCAGAAGAGGAGGTCTCCCGAAAAGCGGAGGGAAGGGACGAGGAGCGCTGACAACACTCTGGAGAGGCGGGAGCGACACGAGAGGAGGAGAGACCTCTCCCCTGAGAAGCGCAGAGAGCGGTCACCCAGTCGCCGCCGGCGGTCGCTGGAGAGACTCACGGAGCCGAGGAGGTCACCCGATCGGAGAAGAGAGAGCTCCCTTGACCGGCGGGCCAAGTCGTCCGACCGGCGGAGGGAGAGGTCGCCCGACAGACGGCTCAGGGAGGAGCGAGTCGGCCACCGGGAGAGGGAAGACCCTGGCTGGAAGCACGAGCCGAGCCGCAGGCACCCGCCCGAGCAGCGCAGGCGGCCGTACAAGGAGTGCAGCACCGACCTCAGCATCTGAGGGGCTCCTCCGGGGTCCCCGTCGCCTTCCCCACGCCACGGGAGCGGAGGAGAGAGTGCGGGAGCTGAAACCATCTGGCTTTCGCAGGCGAGGAGACATCCGGCACCTGCTGATCCTACAAACCTTTTATGCAGATGAAATCTTATAACAAAAAAAAAAAAAAACAAGTGTTGTGCCTGATGTATAATATTAAAGAAAGTATTTTTCAGTGTATTCTTTTTTTTTTAATTACTTGCCAAATGTTGGTCCTAAAGGATTATAAAATTTTGTTTCTACATTCTTTGTAGATTTCTTAAGAATAATTCCTTTATTGGGCTACTTTCCCCCCTCCCCAATATAGTAAACGGGGGTAGCCAGTAATATAATATAGGCAAAGGATTTTATGACCAAGTTTGAATAATTTGATCCAGACTGTTCTCTAGTGACTCACTGCTACGCTGTATGTAGAAAATTTTTTAAGGGTTGGGGGTGGGGAAGGAAGAAAATTGTTCATCTCAGTAGGAATGGAGCGCTCCTGCTGAAGGAATTAAATAAGAAAGAGACAAATGTTCCTAAAATTGCAAGAACTGTTTGAAGAGACTACTGTTTCAATGAAGGATATTTATAATAATAATAAATAATAAAAAAAATACCAACCCACACAGCACAAGATGATTTACGATAAGGAATTTCTAGTTTGTTCCATGAACAGTTTATACTTTCAGGCCCCCTCTACAGGATGCGCAAAGGCAGAAAGACTGGTAACCGCCATGCCTGTGTCACACACTAACGTAGACTGTTGATCTCTCATTAGCCTCAGCAACATCTAACGATATTTCATTAAGGCAGCCGCCGCAGCCCTACTCATCTTCTAGATGTATATGGACAGCAACCCGAGCATGCATGGTATTGTTTGTCTGCTTTGAAGCAAGGGGAGGGATCGGGATCCCGGGACAAGGCACAATGCGGTGGGAGCAAAGTCCTCCCTCTCGGAGTAGGTGTGTTCCTTCTGCTCAGGCAAAACCAGTGGGCTTTTCTTATTTTGCCAAATTCCAAAAGCTCTCTCTTCTTCTCGCTCTCTATTTAAGTTTTCTATTTTACTGGTTCATCCTTACTGAGACAAAAGGAGTGCACTTGCTGGGGGAGAAAAAAAAAGGAAAAAAAGAAAAAAAAAAGTATCAAAGGAAAAACACAGGCAAAAAGAGGCAATCAGTGGGACAGCCTGGTTGTAGAAGCCTATCCATACTGGTTATATGCTGTAAATTTGAATCTAAGAACAGCAGCAAAAGGGAAACCTGCAAGTTTCTAAGTTGTATTTTTAAATTTGCAAGTTGTGTGGTAAGTCTGCTGTAGTATTGGTATAAGATTTTAATGGATTACTGCCTAGCTGAGCCAAAATGTTTGCCGTTACTGTTGGACCACTGAAGTAAACTGCTGCTTTTTACAGTGCATTGGTGTGTACATGTATACTGTTTCACATTTTCCATATGAACACAAAAACATTGCAAGTCTATCACTGTTGTTGCCATGGTACTGTAAAAACAAAACCAAGAAAGAAGATGGCCTATCATTGTGTGTACAGTTTAAATTGTAATTAATAGAGCCTGTTGGAAAAAAAAACAAAACTGTTGCCTTTTTCTTGTATAAAAGAGGATTTATGACAAAATTTAGCTGTGAGGAATGTGATTA
>NW_008795909.1:5418835-5445258 GCF_000699145.1 Aptenodytes forsteri
GTTTGATCTTTTTGGTTAGGGTTGCAAGTAACTTCTAGGTTAGCTGAGCTACGTTTGCTGCCTATATACACTTTCACTCAATTCACTCCCTCTTGAATATTCATTCCTTGGCATTCGAGCCACTGTTTTATTTAATAGTGATCTTGTGTTAAACCCATCTGCTGTACTATGCTTGTTTTATCACTGGAGTAGTAATTATAGATACAGTTCTCCTCCTCACTTTGATACCTTTTGTTACAACAGGCTTTCAGCTCTGTCTCTTGGCTGACTGTTCTGCTGAAGAACATTATAAATGGCTCATAATATGTTCAGTTTATTTGGCTCTCATAAATAGTACCAGGAAAAGATGTCATTTATGACCCGCTGCTGCCATCCGTAAATGTGTGCCTGTTAAGCCTTTGGGATTGTATTTTCTTAAGATTTATTTTTAAAAAAGGAAGTGTAGGAACTAAAAAAAGTATCCCAAATTACTTAGCAGTTGTTGTAAATCGCGTGAGTCTTGAGATGATGCCAGTTTCTGTTTTGGATGCGATGCTAATCCATCAGCATGGCTTCCTGGGTATATAATGAAGAGGCAGTAGTGTGTCATACAAATGGAAAATTGTGGGGTTTCAGGACAGAGAGGAGTATAAAATATGTGCTGCCACAAGGGCTGCTGCTTAATGCACGTAGAAATTCAGTGGTTGGGATTGACCACGACAGGACAATCTGCCACACAAACACGAACTTCAAGTCAGAGATTGCTTCTCAGAATTTAAGGCATTTATATTCTTTTTCCTTACTGCCTTTATTGCCATGAGCTCACAGCAAGATAGTGTTGCACGTGTACAACACACTGGGAAGACTTGGCTTCACTTTTTAGGATATCCTCTCTTCCAAATTCCTGTAAGAGGCCTTCAAACTGCATCTTCAAATGAACTCTTGGCAATTAACATACAGGTTGCTGTGATCTGAAATTTACCCTTTAAAATGCTCTTGAAAATAATGGCCATCAAAGTTTTAAAATGCAGTCATTGCTGTGGACACAGAGTTTCTACAATGTTTAAAATCACTGTTTCTTGATATTTCCAGGGCCTGGGCAAGGAAGACAGCACATATGCTCCTTCCCAGGTGGAATCGTGCTAACTGCAGGATTGTTTCTAAAACAAACTAACAAATTATATCAAAATGTAGGAAGTTGTCTGCAGAATTGTGTCTGAATTCTCAATTAAATGCCCATACGCGGCTAAGGCCCTGAGCACCTCCTATCAACTAGGGTATAAATACCATTAAAATCAAGTGAGGTTTATGCATGGGTTCGGGCTCAGGCAGTATTTACCCCCATATTTCAGCAGAATTTAGTGTCCAACTGACTGCATATCTGGGCCTAGAAGCACCAACAGATGAGCTCTGGCAAGTCAGCAGGAAGTAACGCATGCTCCAGCCCTTCCACTTCAAAGTCAAACATCTCTGCATAAACCCATTTCAGTAATAATGTGAACTAAAGTGATGTGCCCTTCATTGAAGCAGCAGAGATGAACACCCATCATCTATGTTGCTGGCTGGGCAGGTGAGGAGGCTGTTATCCTCAGCAAATCTTCTTTGGCAGCATGTGAATTGAAAATCCTCGGTTTCAAAGAGTAGTCTGAGCTGTTCAAGATGTTGAAGTTGAAATGGAGGCGGTTTCATCTCTTCAAGGAGTCTCAGCTTTAATTTTGCAGCAAATAGTTTCTTAAAAGAGAACTTTTGAGGAGGTTTGCTGCAGCGGGAGGGAGAGAAGAGGAGAAATGGTCTGTGGAGAAATACTTAAGCTGAGTGTTTACTTTGGTCATACTCAAGCAAATCCAAATTGCTGGCATCGAGCCTCAGCCTGGTCTGTTCCTAAGCTGATGTGACTTTAGTGCTGACTGTAAGAAAGAGTCAGGCTTGCATGGAATGGGAATTCCACCTTGCTTATGTGGCTTTTGTAGGCCAGGCTTCATCTCCACCCGTGTCATCTATGACCAGTCTTAAATTTCCTCCTTCTTTCCTTTGCACTTGTCAGAAATTTCAGTCTTCAGATTTTCTCTCTGTCATTAGAGGACTGAGCTTGTGTGACATTACCTTGCATCTGCTGTGAGCTAAGAGCATATGTGTGGATGTATCTGTGGCTGAGCTTATCTGCAGTAATTTGTTGAGTCAGGAAAACTGGGTGGTGAGACTGTCCCTACAAGCTTGGTGACTCCCATAAGTATGAATGAGATTCGTTGAATTAGCTGGCTTGCTTCTTTCTAAGGATAGTCAGAAAAAGGAATGTCTGGGGGAGGAAGTTGGCTAAGGCTCATTCCATATGTGCTAGAGAAAATATTGATTGGATGTGGAAGCAACTTGGAGAGTTTCTTGAGGACTCGGGCTTTTGTTCCACATAAATGAGCAGTTTTTTTCTCATTGTTTCTCAGTAAGATTCTTCTGGATCCTGTTTTTGCTTCTGAGACACCAGTTTGCTTTGGGGACCCACAGGCAACTTCTTTCCTCTCTGTTTGATCCAACAATTGTTGCCACTGCTTTGAAGTGTTGAGTCTGCTGGCAAAGCCTTTGCCTTTGTAACCTTTGAACGGCAGTTGTGTAACACAGGGCTCACTTCCAAGAACACAAGGCAATTTCTCTGCTGTACAATACAGCACCAGACATGGTCAGCGTGTCCCGCTCCTACTCCTCAGTGGAAACAGAGGTCCTAACCGCAGGTGTGGAAAGCTGAGGAGAGGGCGTCCTCAGACAAAGCCAAGAATCACTCCGAAGGTGCACCAAAGTACCATGTCCAATGGGTTTCCAGATGTGACATAAAAACTAAAAGAAGTCTTAAAATCTGTGTGGCTAATTCACAGTACTGAATTCATTATTCTGTGAAATTATTTACTGAATGGTTAGAAGATGTTTAAAGATCCCAGTGCACATCATTTGCGTGGTATTAATAACAGTAACAGAAAGAAAAGACCATAAAAAAATACATGTCATATGTTTTCTTGTCATGCTTTCCTATATTCTTGTTGAGGATGCATCAGACATCTGTTTTCCTTTTCCAGTCCCTTCTCTGGTTAAAAGGCTAACTTGATGGGACAGGTGTTTTTAGACAAAGTTCTGGGGATATCAAAAAGAAATCTTCCTGCTGGAACCTCAAAGAAAAAGTCTAAACCAGTTCTTCAGTGGTCCTTGGAAATTATCGTTTTATACTAGTGATACTTGATGTCACTTAATATACATTTGCTACCCTGAAAAAGGTTTAATTCTTGGTAAAAGAAACTGCTAACTGCACCTTTCTAACATGCATGGCACACATTGGCCCAAACAGTTTCTTTTTTTATCTCTGACCAATTAACAGGATTGAAAATTGACTACTGCAGAATTTCCTTGTGCTTTTGAGACAGCTTGGTCTGGAAGTCTTCAGCTTAATTGTGCAATAACAATGCAAAAATATGCAAACTATAAACAGCTCTGAAGTGCTTAACGTGAGAACACACACACAACTTTAATTATCTAGAGCCTGTGGCGAGAGCCTGGAACAAGCCTGCGCTGGGGACCCCATATCTTGCAGGGTGCATCGCTGTCCCGTTGGCTGGTGCCTTCCAGCTGCTGCCCATGAGGCTGGAGCATCTGGGGTTCGGTGGCAGCTGGGCTGCCCTTATTCCAGCACTCAGTGGCTTGAACTGGTGGGCCCACAGCTCTGCATTACTCCCGAGTGCCTGCGTGCATCTCCGGGGCATCCCAGAGCCAGAAGGGGGTTTTGCTCCAAGAAGACGTCCAAGTAAGGAGGACTGCTTCCTTTTGCCGAGAGCAGAGTGATGAACACTGCCATCCCCTGTGACACTGCATCAACTCAAATATTTTATCCTGAAATTCTGCCTATCTTAGAGATTAATCTCTGTATGTAACTATTATTAATATTTATGATGATTGCTTCTGCTATTGCATTGCTTCAGCGTATTGCAAAAATTCATATCCCTCTGCTTACTAAAGATTTCACTCATCAGCCTGACTTCTTATTCCAATTATGATTTAATAAAGATAGATCCTTCTTCTGACACAGCTTCATGGCATTTCCAAATTATTTATCCTTTCTATGACTCACATGTGGTTTACAGCCGTGAAGTCTCATGATTTTTGCATCAAAATTTCGTCTATAAAAAGGATGCACTCTAATTCAGTCAAAAATAGACACACACTGCCTTCAGGTTTAGATGTGCTTTACTCCCTGCTTCATTGTGAAAAATGATCCATAAGGATAGCTGTTTGGAGGGAAAAGTCAAGTGAATTTCATATTAAAGTACTGAGTAAAGAAACAAGTAGACTGTTGTTGTGAGCTTTGTTAGAAAGTGTATGCACTTCTGTCTAAAATGAGGTTTTATATGTATGTTTTTTCTGCTTTGTGTTATTCCGTTTGCCTTCCTGCCTGGAGTCTTCCATAGCTGCTAATGCCTCATGATTTACATCATTGTCTTGCTGTATCTCTTGATAAAGTGGCATACAGTTGACTCCTTTATTTTCAGCATGCTCTTTGTCTTTATCAACTTTTACTGCACACCATAGCAATTCATTCTTTCTCAGTCTCTGCTTCCTACAAGGTCTTGTACTAAAGGCAGGATGTTGTGAGATTTGGGACTTCATTTATCAGAACAGAATTGCATCAACAGTTTTGCAACAAAATGGAGAAGTTGGGAAAACAGTGAAAAGCTGCACCAGCAGATTTCATACATCAGGGTATTAGCAAAAACTGATTTTCTAATTTTGCTCAAAAACAGAACAACTTTTGTTTGCGTGGAGTCCTGCCAAACCCACATTAATTGTATTTAATTTGATTGCTTGGAGCCCAGATGAAAATGCTTTTCAAATAATTAACTGACTGTAATCATGGAGATCCTGATTCAGAAAAAAACCTTGCTGAAGAAAGCATACAAGCATATGCCTGAGTTCTGTTGAAGTCGAGGGTCGTAATCATTTAATTAAGAGCCTTCCTGAGCAAGGTCGGGAATGTTCATAGGAGTCGTAACGAACAGCATTGTCTCAACCTATGCCAGAAACAACACCACTTGCGGTCTACTGGTTAATGCTTTTCATGGTTCCCTGTCCTTGGCTTTTTTTCTTAACCACTCTGACAAGGATCTCCACGTCCGAGACTTGTTCCACATGCGCTATCAAGTGGCAGTGCCCCTTGTGCAGTATGAGCGCATTCAAAACCTGGTTGTATCTTTGCGTCCCGTTACTGTCCTCTCCCTCCCCAGGAAGTTCCTCTTCATGATGTCTTCCCCACGTTTCTCCACTTGCTCTGCTCTGCAGTGCTCATGTTCTCGAGGATGGAAACTGGCTTTACACTGGGAATATCCATTCCTCTACGTGTGTTGGATGAGAAGAGCATCTCTTCTCTCTCATGATCGCTGGTAGCAAATATTTAGAGGGTTTCTATTTCTTTTTGCCACAGGTTCTTATGGTCCCTATGCTGGGCAATATTCCCCATCTTGCCATGGTATTTCATAGCTCAACCTCAGGTGTGTACTCAGACTCATAGGACACATTTACATCTTGGGCCTCACCAGGTCCTGGCCGAGGGGGCTCAATACTAACTGAAGGACGCAGACCAGAACACTGTGCCGCACGTACCCTTGATAAAGCCCTCTGCACTGTCGGTGAGCACAGTTTTGTACTGAAATTAAGGTGCCAAAAAACAGGCCTATGGAACTGTGCAGGTGATTCAAATAAAATAGTGTTTCCATAGCAATTAAGTAGTTATGTACTACACAAATGGTCTAGCATTATTAAGGAGTCAGGAAGAGAAGCTGAAATTTGAGTATTTTTTATGGTGGAAGTGAACCAGAAATGCTAAGGGAAAGGCAGATGTTGAAACAAAGATAAAGCCAAGTGCGCAAAAATCCATTTTCTTAAAAATAAAACAGAAAAAGGCCTGTCAGAATGATAGTCAGGGTAGCATTTAGCTCTCAGTGACTGAGTTAAGAACAAAAAAGACTGCAGAAATCAAGCAAAATGGAAAGGTAAACAGCTGAAGAGAGATTTCTGCTCAAAAAATAGCAAAAAGTTTTTCAAATTTTTCTTATATTTTGTCAAAATGTTAACCTTTGAAAAATTCCACCTTTCTATAAGCTTGTAAAAAAAAAAAACCAAACAAAAAACAGACCCCACAAAAAAAACCCCGGCACACCCTTCAGATGTTACCGTGTTTTTCCTCACACCCATAAGAAGAACTGGCAGTGGAAATGTTTCAATGTAGTATGAATGTTAAAGACAAAGCAGCAGAGAAGTACCTAGGAAATAGAGAAAACCTTGGACTGCTTTTCCCCGCACGCTTGTTTTCTTTCTTTGCATATTTAGCAGGGTTAAAACTAGGTCAGACTCTCCCCGGCATGTGCTGAAGCTGCGGCTGGGGGAATATACTGGATGCTTTTCCCCGCACGCTTGTTTTCTTTCTTTGCATATTTAGCAGGGTTAAAACTAGGTCAGACTCTCCCCGGCATGTGCTGAAGCTGCGGCTGTGACATTAGCCTGGAGCTGCCTCTGTCTGCTGTCAGTTTTCAGGACTGGTATGAGATGTCTGGCGGAGTCGGAGAGCCTGATCTTCCTCTTGCAGACCATGGTGTAAATCAGAGCGACTCTGCAGAGGCAGCGGAGTAAGGCATGGCAAGAGATGGAGAAAGCAGGGGCCAAGTACCTGCAGACACTGCGAGGACCAGAGGGAGACTGATCTTGAAGGCATGGCCAGGAAGGACCAGAAAGGTCTTTCGTGTGAACAATATTCGCCATTAGGACAGGAGGCCTGGATTGCAGCAGGGTTCATGACTTTGGACGAGGGAGGGTTTCACACTCCTCTGCCAGAGAGGCAGCCAAAGGCTTTCTTATTGACATGGATGGGGGGTGGGGGCAAGATGTGTGGGCAGGGACCCTTGCGCCGGGTTAAGTACAAGTCTGCTTGTGCGAATAGAGACAACAGCCTGCCAGACACCTCATCTACCCTTACTGAAGAGAAAACAGAGCAGATATTCTTCCCCGTCTGAAATAATGAGCACATCAGCACACAGCTGCTTGCCACCATTTGGTGGCCTTTTTGCCTGAGCAAGAGCGCTGCTGGCAGATCGGGGTGCTCGGTGCCAGTGCGTTAGCATTAGAGGAGATGAAACACTTCGTGCTAAAAAGGCAGCAATTCCTCGTCAAAGTCTGGCTCCCAGCAGTCAGGCTGGGGGGCAGTGAGGTTCACCATCGCAGCGGGAAGGGTCGGCCTCAGGGTTGTTGCCACCAGCGATGGAGGCAGCCCAATTTCAGTGGGACCTGTGGGCCAGAGGTGTGCCAGGGGAGGTTCTGGAGGGAGGAGAAGACAGGACCAGCCTGGCTGCTGGGAGCAGTCCCTTAGTCATTTTCTGCTCCTTGGTTTCTGATCACATCGTCTTACTGGTCTGTCTCACTACCAGCATCCCCTCATGAAAAACTGCCCTGTGTCACCATGTTGTGTGGCATGTCACTCCCTGCACCCGATCACAGCCTTTTTTATACTACAATAGAGTTTAAAGGATGGACCAAAGTCCAGTAACTAAAGTTTGTTGGGTTCTGAAATGAACTCATCTTTACAGGGAAGCGTAAATCCTAATATGCTGACACTGCAGCAATGTATTAGCCCTGACAAATGGACTTCTAACAAATCAGGGTCAATATTGACAAAGTGAGAGATTTCTTTCTTTTTTTATTATTTAGAAACGCAAAATAAGTCAATGGGAAGGGAGGGCATTCCCCAACACGCCTCAGAGAAACTCCCAAAACAAGTGCACCCTGTAATGCTTGCTTTTTGTAAGAAAAGCTTGGAGGGCACACAGACTTTGGGTCCCAGTCTAGTGAGAATGTACCTGCTCTTTTTTTGATGGGGTATTCTTTTTTATTTTGCCCTTTCTCTAATGTTAATAAATTGAGATTGTGTTTTCAGAAGGAAGGATAATGACAGTACCTCACCCCAGACATGTTGGTCAGGAGGTTGGTGGGGTGGGATGAGCGACACCTACATGAGGTTGCTGTATTCACTGTCTGGAGAATTTCCTTCTCCACATTCACTATGTTAAGTTCTGATCTCAAGGACCTAAAATTAAATAGTGTGAAGACTCCAGTTTTTTTTCATTCCTATCACCCAGGACAAAATGGTGGACTTCTAGAATATCTTGACAATAGTACGATGTAGGGAGGAGGAGGAGGAGCAGGAGGAGGCAGTAAACATCAGAAGAGAGCGATCCAAGTGTCTCCCTTGGTTTTGGCCGAGTTGAGCAGTGAAATGAAGGCAGTATATCAGCCAATACTGTTGTGTAAAGGATGCAAGATGCATCTGTCATGCTTCACAGGCTGCAGAAGCTATTATCCTTTGTGAAAGGCAGAATATTTCACTAGGAATATTTGAACCATCCCTGATCTGCTGGGTGTTGTTGAAATGGGCTCTCAGGCTTAGTATCCAGTCAGCTGCACTGAGCAGGGTCTCTTGCTAAGCCCCTGGGTACAGCAGGGACTTCGACTCCGCAGAGTCCCTCCAAGTAACACACACCGTGTTGGGGACAATTCACTGGCTCCAGCCCTGTGGCAGGTAGGGGCAATCGGGGCAGGGCAAGGGTGCTGGCAACGATGGCACTGACTCGGAGAACTGACGGTGAAGCTGCCGCAGCTCTCCAAATCGGGGCCCTGCAGAGCAGCCGGCACCGAGCTGAGCAGGAGCTCTTACAGACCTTCCAGCTGAGAGCCAAGCAATGGCCAGCCAAAAGCTGAGGATGCAAAGCTCAGTGCAATCCCACCCAGCTGCAATGCGTGGTTCAGCTCAGGACCAATAAGACAGCTGGCACAGAGGCTGGAGGAGAGTTGCTCATCCACTGCATTTTGTACAAGGGCAGATGTATTTGTCAGCGATAGATGTGACAGTCCTGAGCAGATTCTCACTTCCGAATGTGCTGGTTGCTGTCTTAGAAACTAGACACCTGCAGTATATTTTGTATGCATGCACACACGTATGCAGTCCCCGGTCCCGCCCCCCCCCGGATTTCCCGCATGCCAAAGACTGTTGTTTTTTTTCCCCACCATCAAACAAGTGAATCGGTCCCCCCCAGGATTTCCCGCATGCCAAAGACTGTCGTTTTTTTTCCCCACCATCAAACAAGTGAATCTAATGGGCTCCTTCAGTCGAGATTTGAATCCCTCAGATCACCTGCCCTTACCTAAATGCAGTCTGCTCTCCCATGTGCTCCTGGCATCTTGGCAGCCTTTAGCTGTAGCTGCAAGCAGCAGCTCTGACCTGTGGGGTGCCCTTCCCACCTCGACAGTCTCTTCTGATAATGGCTGGTTGTCAGAGTAAGTCCCCTGTGGCTTAGGGGTGTAGGGGGAGATGGCTTGACTCCTTTGGGTGAGGGTGTTTTTCTTTTTTCCTATGAAGCATGTCACTTGTGGCAGATCAGCCTTTGAAGAGGGTTGCTCAGGCTGCGGTTTGGACCTGGGAAGCAGGCATCAAGCTGAGAAGGAGATCCTCAGCCACTGGGCGTAGAGAAGGAGAAGACAGATGGGCTGCCAAAAACGCCGGTGAGGTCAGTGTGCAGCAAGACCATTGATTGTCCCCGTCACATGCGCTGGTGGCCATCACAGCACACACCCCCCACTGCAGTTCCTTTGGACCTGGGGATGGGAGCATTGGAGGATGCTATAGGCAGTTGTGAATGACAGGGACCCATCCTCACAGAAGAAAGGAGGCTTCCAAAAGCACCAGGAACTTCCGACCCTCTTGGACCTGACCTGCAGACCGTGTCCCTGGGGTGGGTGGCGGAATCCACCGTTGCATTGGGCGTGTGGGGCAGCGTGTTGGAGGCTCCCAGGAACGTTATAATTGAAATTCTCTATCAAGCGCCCGTGTGTTTATCTTGGAGAGCTTGAAAGAATTATGAATCTGCCAAATGCGTATCAGGCTGAGGTGGAGAGCACAAGAACAATCATCACCGCTGTGGCAGGCAATATATTATGGCTGGCTTGCCGGGTTGAAAAGTGAATGCAATTCGTCTTTGTGTTTGCTTTAGTGAGGGATAAGAGACTGTTTTGCTTGCTCAGGTGTTTTGAGTCTTTTAACTCTGCCTTTGTCTTGCTGGGTTTGGGAATTAGCTTCTAAGTGTTTGTGCATTCCTCCTTCTCAAACTGGAGGTTATTTGTGTGTTTGTTCAGAATGAAACAGGTCTGCTGTATGTGATTACTTCACGCTCTCGTTGATTGCTTTGCTGCTGCTGCAGTTTTGGAGGGGAAGTGGCACAAAGAAGCTGAAGTAGCGTTTCTGTTTGAGAGGAACGAGGCACAGAAGTGTGCTGTTTATTTAAGAAGCTGTTGCCATGTTTGTTAAAGCAACATTGGTTTGTATAGGCCTCCTCTTCTGCAGTAAGAGAGGAGGATAAAAAGAAAGCATTCCAGTTCACGTTAAAGGACTCGTAGGCAAAAAAGTCTCCTGAAAGGGAGACAAATAGGTGCAAACAGTGACATTCAGAAAACCATACAGTGGCAAAAATTTTGGCCTTGCTTCTCGAGTAAGCTGTCTTCCTGCTAACGTGGCTATCTGCTTCTGGAACAGAATTAGTTTGCACCTGTCCAGCTCAGAACCAGGGCACGGACCATAAGTCTGTCAGTCCTCATCGATGCAGTCATGCCCTTAGTGTGACATTAATGCCAAATGTGCAGCTGGTAATATTTTTTTTGAGAGAATTATTGAGTTTGACACTGACATAGTAAGGATTTTGTAGGATATCTCCAGACTTTGTTCCTGCAGGGAAAAGGAACCATTCCATAATAATTCACCATCCGATTTACCTAGAGACGTCACAAAATATCCCCTCCAAATGGCCTGCATGAGTACTGGATGGGTAGAGGACTTTATTTTTTGTTTCTTAATTCGCTGGGAATAATTCATTGGCTGACAGCTGTGCTTGTGAGATGACTAGGTGCATCCCTCAGAAACAAGCCCTGAAAATCCACTCAGCACCCAATTTGGCTTCACTGCATCTGTGCACTTGTAGTCGCTCTGTTACACAACCTCTGTGCCTCTACCCACAGTCTCTTGACATTCATTTATTCATTTGATTTCAGCTTCACATGTGGCAACCGCTGTCATTTCCATATTACGAAAGGAGGCTGGGAACATGTTGACACAAGGCTTGGGCTTGTGTCTATGCTCAGAGAGCAGATGGGGAAAGCTCCGTACTCATCAAGGAAAAGAGGGTATACGAGGACATCTTCCCGTTGGATGGAGGCTCTGTTGGGAGAGATGATCAGAAGTGGGACTTCTGCTCCATGAGAAAGGTTGGAATAAACATTTTGTCCTATTTTTGCAAAACAAAATTCCAATTTACATGGATGGGAAGAGGCAAGAACATTGCAACGTTCAGTAGAAACAACCCAAATGCTCTGATGCTGCTGAGACAAGAATGAGCCTGAAAGACCAAGCAAGAAGTAAATCTTCTTGCTCTGGGTGCTCCAAAGGGCCTGGGATCCAGTTTCCCTTGGTGAGGACTAGAATAAACAGTGGAGCTTTTGAACGTGGCACTCCCAGCTCTGCAAGACAGCTAGGAAACCCCAAAGTCCTCACAAAAGGCAGATCTTCCAGTCTCTCTCCCCTACCGCTTGGTGCCTAGAAATGCCCATTGTGGTATGAGAAATGGACGGCTTGCAGTAGGCACACAAAAAAGATTTAGGAGTGATTTTTGGAGTAAATGGTTTCATGTTTGCCCAGGACTGTGGGGAAATGGACTGGATAGTTCTCACTTGATTTCTGACTGTACTCATCTGTCTAGATAATGCTCTTCTTTTCAGTTTACATGGCCTACATTTGCCTCCCCCATTCCCAATTTGATCTATCAGCTTGACACAAGAAATGTGATGTGGGTACATTTCTCATCTGTATTACAGGATAAAAGCTGCCCTTCTATTTCTACCATTTGGAGAGGCAAGAAAAGGTGTACAAGCCCTCCACAAAAAGGTGAGACCAGCAGGTGCCCTTTCATTTTCTGGGGTTGTCTGCTTGTTCTGGAGGAAGATGGATCTTGGCTGAGAGACAAAAACACAAAACACCTACTGAATAATCTTCTACAAGTGACAAAGGCTGCAATGATAAGGGAAAAGAGAAGCTTCTTGGAGGCAAAATGCAGGTCACCTGGAAACACTGATTTTAGCCTTCGCACATCTTCATTTGACCTTCTGTCACAAACTGGCCAAAGCTCTGAAAGGACTTACTTTATCTCTCCGCAGATAGGAAACCTGCCTCCCTGTAATTTTTATCTAAAGTAGTTATGCTGTAAAAATGTGATGACTGCCTCTGCAGCGCTCGCCTGCTTCTATAATGGGATAATTGCAGATAAAGGTAATGTGGTTTTAATTTCATATCATTATTAGGTTGCTGGTAGGTAAATGTATAGGAGATGGTTTAATAGAGCAATTTGAAATTTCCCATAGCGAGCTGTTGGAAGGACATATCAACCACGAGTGAACGGCACAGACTTAATCGATATTTGCAGAATTGCTAGAGAGGAGATTAGGAGGGGAGGTAAAATGTGATGGCCTGTCCTCAGCTTTGGTCTATTGACAAATGCTCAGGGCTGGGGCTCAGCCTGGGGGGCAGCGCTTCTGCTTCTGCTGTTGAAGCAGGACCCAGGAGCTGTGGCTTCCAGTCCTAGCTCTGCCAGAGACGGTTGTTTCTGAAGTCAAGTAACTCTTGTGCCACCATAAAGTGAGACTAAAATTATTCCCTTGCCTCCTGCTCTGGAAAGGCATGGGTAAGAAATTTTCTTCTTTGAGCACCTGTGGGCATTGGGTGTAGCTGAACTCCCTGTTGATATCTCCTGGGCTGACTAAGGACTAAATCGAGCACCCAGCGAGCTCTGGCTTTGATATTCCCTTCCACCAATGGAGGAAAATTCCTTTTGCTTAATCTGTCTTGCATTGTTTGAGATAAAAGACCAGCTACTATGTTCCTGCTCTCTGCCTGAAACCGTCGAGGCTGGTGAGGAGTAGTCTGGTTGAGGCTGGTCTCTCCTCTGTGGGGCGAGTAGCCTAATCAGGAGAATAACAGGAGCTATTCCCACACAGGTAGGCACGGCATTAAGAAACTGGCTCTTAGTCCTCCATTCAGTGTGTTTTGTCCACAGCACTTTCTTTACACAAAAGGATTTTTCCCAGCACTGAAAGCACGAGCATTTCTCTATTATTAAACTTCTGCTTCACTCCCCTCATCTGGAAAGAAGGGGATGCAGAACAATGCTGGTTCTCCAGCTCCCTGACATCTCTTTGATTTCCCATATTGTCCAAAAACTCCGTCATCCCAATCAATAGCATACTCAGCCCTTCAGCCATGCAGGGAGCATCATCTCACTCATTAGTCTTCAGATACTCAATTCTTTATGCTCTTTTTTCTTTCCATTTTTATATCTGGCTTACAGCCATATTCTTCACCTTATGGAAATCCTACCCGGTGTGCTCAGGTCTTAGTGGAAATACATGCTGTTTTCCAAGCAGCTTTCTTTCAATTCATTGCTTCTTAGAATTCAGCCCCTGACTTTCATACCAGGTAGGATTGCAGCAGCCAAATCCTACCAGATTCGCATGTTAAAGTACTGTATCCTGTGTATGTGGAAATAACTTTAATAGCCCTGAATACGAAGGGAGTACAGATTCTTCTGCCTACAATGGGGTTTTGACTCTGATTAAACTCTTAAAGATAGTGTTATTATCATATTTCTTATGAATGGTTGGAAAAGAACAAATTATTTTTGACTAATATTAGTAAAGAAAGACATTCCTTTATTTATGTTTATGCTTTGTGGCTGAAATATTTGATAACAAATTCCATCTCTCTGTTTAATTAATGCTCACAGCGCAGCGAAGAGGGCTACCCAGCAACAGAGAATATGACATTTGACTTAGCAAATTGAAAAGTCATGATAAAAGGTGATTAATGTTATTTAAAAATGCAATTACCATTTGGCACAAGGCAGGTCTTGGGTCTTCTCTTATTGCCGAGGAGATGCAGGCTGGATGTAAAAGGCACTTGATGCTGCTGGTGTTGGGTGAACTGTAAATGTTTTATGACTTCTCTCACCTTAGAAAAAGTGCAGTGCCAACCTGTCACAGGACCACACTTAATTGCTCTTTGACAACATTTTCATTGTTGCCTGAATATGCACCGCGGCCCTGCCTTCCACCCCCACCCCTGCCCTCAGAGCTCTTAACATTAAAAGCTATTGACGGATGAACTTGTTTTGACTAATCTTGAATCCACTTGAACATTACGGGTTTGAAAGTTCAATGCTGATGTAACTGACTTTACGTCCTGGGGGAAAGCAGGATGCTGGCAGAAGGGGAGGGAATTCCAATGGGAAAAACTGGTGGAAGAGAGGGAAAGGTGGTGAGGAGAAACATCAAGACCCAGCTGGTGGTGGGAAAGGATCAGAGGCACAGCAGAGAATGGAAAATTTAATACAGTATGTGTGTGGAGGCACGTATTTGGCTCGTTCCTGAAGCTGTGCTTAGCAGTGAGTTTTCTTCTTGCCTGAAAAGTGACTTAGTTAAGAAAATGAAATCTGTTTTGCAAGGAAAAATACCAGTTGTATATGTGATGGGCTCAAAAAGGTGATGAACTTGATCCTATGTTCCAGACCATGGAAACTTATTTTTTGACTTTTTAAAGAAATCATCCCCTCCCTCACCACCTTTTCCCCTCCGCTCTCCTGGCTCAGGCAGATGGGAGAACGGGATTAGCACACAAACACAGCTCTGACGGACATGGGAAAGGCAGTTTTCAACCTGAGGGAACTGAAAAATATCATCAGACACATGCTGGATTATATAAGGTCAGGTGCTGCGTAAGACCGAGCTGATCACTGACAGATGCCGAGAGACCGTCCACTCCTGCAAAGGTCTCCCCTGCAACAGGGCTTGTGTGACCAGGCAGAGGAGGCTCAGGAAAAGTTAAGATTGCATAAAGCAATCTCCCACTGCTTCCAGCATCTCTTCCAGAATGTGAACTCCCTTTCATCACCATTCAGAAGTATTAATATCTGCTCCACTCATTGCATCACATCTGGATGGCTGGCAGCATATAATAGAGGTCAGAAAGGATTGTATTTCTTGGTCTCCACTTCACTGGTCAGGAACTGGCTGGTGTAGATGAGGCATGCTTACAAGATTATAATGGTAATTTGTAAGCCTTTGCTCAAAGCACTGCAACTGAATCTGTTGTACGAGTGAAGCTGATGGCTGAAATCCAAGTCTTTGATAAATCACTTTATTGCTGACCTAATGAGTTCTTCATGACAAGAAGATTTCTGCAGCGGCTCATTCAACAAGCTATTTTCTGTACCGGTGGTCAGGACTGAAGAAATGGTTGCACACAGAACAACTAGGAGGTATGCCACTTTGCAGAGATTAATTGGAGACTCGATTGGTCTCACTGTCAAACACCAGATGTTCTCCCTTTTGTAAAAAAAAAAATTAATAATACTAAAAAAATATGTCCAGACAGTGGCTTAATTTAGATTTACTTCATTAGCTGCTGATGTCACTGCATTCCACCCTATTCAAATAATTGATAAGATTAATGTCTTTCCTTCCCAAGAGACTCATTCTCTCTTTCAAATAATCCTAAAAGCTTGATTGGAGGGGGTGGGGGGCAAAAATCTCTGAACCTGTTTTCCTTCTTGCCTCCTTGCAGAGGAGAATGTATCAGGGAAGGTCTGGATCCACGTGGCTGGTGGATGGGGGAGCGATGCTACCACTGCCAGCCCCGTGGGGCTCCTCAGCCCATTGCCCCAGGCAGAAAACAGCCCTCCTACAAGCAGACCTGAAGGTGAGGGACCATCATGGCCCATAGTGATGCTACCGAGGCTCCGTGGTCCCCACTCGGCATGGGGACGCGAGTCTGCAGCAGCACGTCAAGAGTGAAAACAATATTCTCTGCATTGTGCTTTCAACTACCTAGGTCTTGAAACATTTAGCAAAAGGGGCTGGTGTCTTTTCTCCCTAATTACAGAAGGGAGAACTGAGGTGCGCGGCCGAGATGGCTGCTTAGCTGCTGACTCTGTCCTGTTATTTCACTGTGCCTTTTCTCCTGAGTTCCCTGCAGCAAGGGAGCCCATTCTCTTGCACTGAGGCTTTAAGACTTTAATGTAACAAGCAGATGGAGCTATTTGAGGTCTTTAAAAAATGGTATCTTAGACGACTAATTATCATAAGGTGAGTAATAGCTAATGCTTCTGGGCAGAGCTGTGCCTATAATATCCAGTCGTCACTACATTTGCTAAAAATGAGGGGGAAAAAAAGATAAATTTTGCCTGAGCTGGAACTTTTTCCAGGTCAAGTCTCTTCTTATTTCACTGTTAATCTTGAAGTATTATATATTGGGGCTGCGAAACTTCTGCAAGATTGGATCTGAGATAATTAAAATGAAACCTTTTCTCTCTGGAGACTCCGTGTCGATCTGGGCAGCACAGGGCCATCCCATGGGACTCTCCCAAGGAGACATCTCACCACACTGGCTGCCGGGTGCGCGGTGCGGCGGGGATTTGCTGTCCCTCCTTGGGTGAGGATGCAAAGAGCTCCCCTGAAATCCCTGCAACGCCCCAGCAGGCTCTGCTTAAATAGAAGGTAAAAAGCACTAGTTTAAACAAAGCACATGGTTCTGCACCAACACCAGCCCTCTACAGTGCAATTAAAAGTCGTTGTTCAAGTTGAGTGCCCGGGGCATCTGGAGTGTCAAGGCTGAATTGCCCAGCAGCTGCAGGGGTGGCCATGTTTTTTTGCTGAGATGTTTGACTTACCAGCCATGGAGGCTTCTCTCGTATCCTCCATGCTCCTAGCCTGGATTGCTGACCCTGCAGTCTCCCCCGAAAGCAGACATTTCATTAGCTTTCTCTGCCTCTTTGGGCCGTATTTTTGTGTTTTGTTTTCCTTTTCTTCCCCCAGGAGAGTTCCCGTGTTGGCCACAGTGGCCAAGATTTGGTGTCTCACTAACATTTTGGTTTTTCCTTTCCTCCCAGGAATTTCCTTGTGCTGCACAAAGACCTCTAATTCTCTGTGGGAGCCTTCGGCAGCCTCCTTCAGGGCTCGGAGGAAGAAGGATGGGGCCATGTGCACCTCCATTAGCCAGCATCCTCCTGGGGCAGTAGTCACCTCTATTTCTGTAGCACCTATAGGAGCTATAGGCCACACACTGCGTAAACGCTGCAGAGGACATGTAAGTGAGAAGGAGGCAAACCCTCCCAGCCGCTATAATTCAGTGTTGCTCTGTTGACTTGCGACCCAAAGCATGCTAACAAATTGTGTGTGTCAGAGGCAATAAGCGATGTGAAAATAGAAGATCACTGGCTGCCCTTTAAAATCATAAAGGGTTTAAAATATTCACCAGGCTTCAGTCAGCTTGCACAGGATGACTTCTTACTTTCATGTGTGGTAATGGACGTGCGCTTGGATGTAAAAGCTTTCCAATAGCCACAATTTTAGTAAGTTCATTCCACAAAGGAGTCTCAAAACCAGACTCATTTTGCCATACTGGCACTTTCATTGTCACATGAACTGTGCGCTTTAAACAATTGTCTAAAGAAAAGTTTATTGATGTCGCAGGCAAGCTCAGGCTGCTGAGACTGTTTTTTTTTTATTAAATGGCGAAAATCAGGCTATTCGAGTTCACACCAACAGAGATGGATTTAATCTGGTTATTTTTTTTACTTGCTTTCTGGGCTGACTTCTTGTTTGGTTCATTTTCTTTCTGTTTAACCCTTTGGTAACCTAAGCAGTGGTAATCAATGCTTGACACCTGCACGTCCTTAATTGTATGTTGGCATCTGATTGTAGGAGCAATATGTTTGTTGTAATAGCTAGGAGAAGAAAGATGCGTGACATTTTTGGGGGCGGGGGTGGGGTGCGTGCGTGATGAAAATTAGGCAACCAATTCAACTCCCTATTGAAAAATCACGACGTGCGTTATCTGCTATCTCATCGTGCCTGTGCAGAGCTATCAACAGCTGTGATATCACAGCTGTCAACTCATACAGCCTTGCAACTTATGATTAACAGGATTTCCTCTTCAGTTATTAAAGTAATAACGAGAGATACTCTGTGGAAAGCAACAGACTCCACAGCAATTGAATGTACTGTTTCCCTGAGATACATCTCGGCTTATTTTCTGGCAAAAAGCATTAAGCACCACACCTTTAATACCTGTAGTCAGCTGGAGCTTTATGGGCTGCATCTCACCAAACGTGAGCTGAGCAAGATCCCTTGATTTCATTGCAGACTTACACTGAGACTTTGGCTCTGTTTTAGCTATTTAGTGTTTTGTCTCTGGTGGGACCTGGAGTCAGCCAGGGCTCTGGGGTGGACGTGCTGGGACTTTCCTGTGAACTGAGCACAATAAGGACATCAAAGGGGCTTTGAATTATTAAACTGGCCTGGCATTGGATGTCTAGAACATATACTAAATAAGACAACTTTGAAAAGGATAAACTTAGATCTGATGAATAAATAAAAGGGTTCAGAAACCAATTTCTCCCCAACCTGATATATCCTCAGCAGGACAGACTTTGCCCTTGTGTTAACCTTTGCCTACCACCTTTCTGGGGGCTCCAGCAAGCTCCATGCAGGTCCCTCTGGGTCCCTGATGCACCGTCCTTCCCACCATGCTCCGCAGGAAGGGCTGGCACCAGCTCCCCACTACTTCCAGGGCTGCCCCGATCCTGCATGCCACATCCCACCCCTTCACCTGGTCCTGCCGTGCTGCCTGGAGCTCCCTGGCTTGGCTGTGGCACCTCCTGGACCACTGCCACCTGGAACAGGCTGGGTGCCTGGCCAGCAGCACGCACCTTCTCCCATCACCTGGGGGAAGACAGATGTCACAAATCTTCTTTTTAAGAGGGCAATGGATCCCACTGTAAGCAATGGCATTATTTCTGAAAGCCCTAAATTTGGCAGTTAGCGTTTAACTAGTCAGTAAGTCATATTTCCTTGTGTGCAGTGAACTCGCTCGTGGCAGTAGTGGTTACCAAGAGCACCTCTGCCTTCTAATTTTACAAAAAAATATCAACTAGTATAGAATAACACCCAAGAAGCAACCAATTCTTTTCCAGCCGTTCTTTGGTGTAAACTCCAAAACAACTCATTGCTGTTTAGCCAGGAACTTGATAACGCGATGGAGGTCTGTGTCACAGCTGCGTGTTAGAGAGTCCCCAGACATGGTAAGTCCTTCATCTTGTCCCGGTGGGCTTGTATGATAATCAGCTATTCCTTTTCTGCTGTTTCCTATCTGGAAAATGAAATTACTGCTCCGCCTTGTCTAGCAAGATGCCAGGTGAGCTGGGCCAGAATCTCTGCTGGAGCCAGCTGGACCTAATGTAAATGATAAAGCAAAACTTAAATTTGACATTTTGTGGTCCAGCTCCAGTCTAGCTGTCTGCCTGTCTATCAATGTGCCTGTGTGTATTTGTCTGTCTGTCTATCTATCTTGTCCCATAGCCAACAACTACACAGGTATGTATGAAATTACATTTCAGTCCTGATTCACAGAAGTATTTAGTGCCTCATAAATCCCTCTGCAATTTCATCTTTTTTGCTGGTATTTTTGGTGTAAAGCTGACAAATAAGCAGCAAAATCTTGCATTCACTGGCTGCTGTAATCAACTAGCTATAAGAAGAGGTGGAAAAGTTATTTATATTTTTCAGAGAGAATAATTTTTTTCTCCCCTTCCACATGGCAGGAAAAAATGCTCTGGTAATGTAGGAGCTTAGAATTTCCTTTGAAAGTGCCTCCAGTTGACTTATGAGACAAATGAATGCAGTTCAGTTGTATTAAAAGAATGTTTTATAACCCTTCTATACAATGAAAATGATGCGTGAGGTGTAAATATTCTGGAGTAAAAATTGCATCCATTAAAATTTGTGAAAGAAATAACTAAGGAAAATGATGTTGCAAGCGATTTCTCTCCTGACCTGGGGCTTTGCAGTTCATCAGCCAGCCAGCTTAGTGGTCCGCTCCTGCTTTCCAGTTCCAGCTTATTTCAGGCCAACATGTCTCAGTGAACAGCTGTGCACTGCGGCTTCTTAGATTAGCACTAAATGGGGTGTTTCCATTGAAGCTATACTTATTTAAGCACTAAGGTCAGAATTCTTCAATATCTGATGTGGCACTTCAGGGACCTTGATGTCCCTGTGCTAATGTCCTGAGGCAGGCTGGCAGTTCCTCTTGGAAATCAAGGAACTCATATCCACATACTGTTCAGGAAATCTTTCTTCATCTTTATAAGGAAGAATTGACTGCTGATTTGACTCCTTGCATGTTAGGTATTTTGGACCTCATAGACACCATTTTTTTTTTTTTTTTAAGAACTGCTTTTCCGTTAAGAATGAAGTGAGCATTTCCCGTAAATGCTTTGTCTTTTGTCCCTTTTCCCTTACCTTGAGAAAAGCTCATCTTCATGTGTTTGTTTACTCATAAGATGAAAAAGTATCTTTTCTTCCTAGTCATCGTGTACGGATCTACAATAAAAATGAGGCATATAAGCCATCAGAGACATAGCTACAGGCAAGAAGCAAAGTGGGCTTAGTGACCTTGATGTGCATGCCATAGTTGTTATGGCAACAGGCAAGTAAAATCACTGTTGCTAAGGCTCAGAGAAATAAAGCAATCTCAGTCACTTAATGGTCATTATTCTCTAGTAACTTAATTTTGAGTTTGCTGCAAGCTAAACTGCAAAATGAGTCAGCAAACGATCTGAAATACTTGGTAGAAATATGAATGAGAGGGGTTTTCTTTTTGGTGCCCTTCCCCTGAGTCTCTCCAGTGATATCGTCAGGAGCACCCAGAGAGGTTTTCGAGCACCGGGTGAATCGGGGAGATAATTCCCAGTGGTTATTAGGAGCTACGTTGCGACACGAAGTGCAGCCTTGAGGCAGGAGCAGCGGATGGTGATGACCCCCTGGAAGAGCAAGAGGCAGCGTGGCCTGGGCACACCTCCCTTTCTTGTCCAAGAAAGGTGGTTTGCAGCTTGTATTTATGAACGACAAATTATAGTACTATTCCCAACAATACTAGAAAGTATAGGTCTTTTCCTCCTCTCCTTATATTGACTTATTTGCTTGGTGGAAAAGTAGGGAGATGCCATACTTTTATTCTTGCTTGACCAGAGCTAAGATTTGGCTAATCCTCTCAGATGTTTGGGGACAGGACAGAAGTGTAGTTAGACTGGGTGAAAAGTATTTAATTTTATTGGTGATTTTAACAGTAAAAAATAAAGACCCCTTCAAATAAAAATAAAGACCCCTTTAAAAATTCTAGCAAGCTAAATGTTGGAAACCAATTTTTTGGGATGAATTTTGTAAACTTTAAACGGGTTTAGGGGTTTTAGCAGAATAGAAAACTGTAAAACTTCAAGAATAAAACAAGTGTACAAATATTGATGCCGGTTTTCACTGAAAATGGCAAAAAATAACCATGAAAAATCTTAATCCCAGTAACATTCATGGAAATTGAGTGCACACAGTGGGAAACTGTAGTCAAATTGCATTTTGCTGTGAAAATGAATATCACCGTATGTTTGGAATATTGCTGTTCCTGAATTCTTTCATAGACCAAAGCCAAACAGAAGATAGTCTTTCCCTAAAATAAATACACAAACCCCCCTATTACAGACACACCACCAAATCCCACAGAAATGTCATTGCAGGCTCTAGTGTCCTGTTCTGTGGTTGTGAATTAGTGAAGATTTTTCCGAAGGCTAATTGCAAACCCCTTTTGATTCCCAGTTAATTTCCAACAAGGCCAGATGTGAATTTGCAGTTCGGGCCTTTATATTGTTCCAGAAAAAGCAGTGGCATTAGGAGCTGAAAGCAGTCATTATGTGTTTGTTGCTCATCAAGCAGAGCAGAATCCCATACAGGCTGAGCTGGATTGCAGCGCTATACATATGTATTCCTTCTTGAAAATGGACACAATCAGGCCATTCATGTATCCTGCCAAGATGCCTCTTGGTTTCAGATGCCCTGGGTGATCGCAGGGAAGACTTGCTTCTGCGTCTGTATACGCTGGCATTTATCAGGATGGTCTCCGCTGAAATCAGCAGTATTTCTCTGAAATGTAGATGAAATTGGAATTGACCTTGAGGATGAAAGCCGGTCCTATGGAAGACATTAGGATAGGTGCCCCCGAATTCATGTGGCTTTGAAAATGTGCCTGGCGCATCTCTGTGATGCTGGGCTGCAGGGATCGAGACGAGTGCTAGGACTCACTATTGCCCTTAGGCATTGCTGCTGGCTCAGCGGTACAGCACCGAGCAGAGGACTTGGGCTGCTTAGCTGAGTTTTGTTAAGGTTGTTCTGCCATAGAAGAGATGTTGCTGCAGACTTGCTTTTCTGGGGTAGCTCTGTCACAGCTGCACGTTTGGCATGAACCCACTTCTGCCTCAGCCCTGAGCGAGTTGGCCAGGGTGGAGGAAGGTGCTGCTTTCCTCTTGCCTGCCAAGGAGGATGCTCTGGGGCTGATCCACCTACTGACCCTGTGAGCCACGCGCTAGCATCCCCCCAGAGCTGGGAACCCAGCGGGCTGGGGAACCGTGTGGCCGTGCAGCTCAGATCCAAGGAGGGTACATATGGAGTCAAGAGGATGTTTGAGAGATGCCACAGTCACTATTTGAGAAGCTACTGTATGTAATACAGATAAATAAGGGCACCCGTAGTACCATTTTCTTTCAACATTTTAAATCTTATTTGATGCCATAGTCTGCAGAGCCTTTCTCTGGTGTGCTAAGGACTTTGCTAGAATCTGATGTAGGGACTTCAATCCCTCTCTGACTACTCTGTATTGTGCTGGTTTTGGAGTAATCCACGTAGTGACATAAATTGCTAAGGCTCCTCTTATATCCAGTACTCTTTCATCTGCTTCTTTAAAACTCAGACCAGCTGATTGTTGGCAGGGCCTCCAGCAACTACGTGTAATTAAAGTATTCATTAAAAAAAATTGATCATTAAATTAAATGGTTATTGAGAATGTTGTTGCTAAACAGCCAAGCAGATGATTAAGCAAAGCTTCGCATGAATATCCAGAATAGCAAAAACAACGGTGAAAGTTGCCATTCTTCTTGACGCGAACTGCAGTATATTCCCATTCACACTGGAGTTTTCAGCTGTATCATCAGAAGGGGAAGAGCTGCAAGAGATCTGCCCCGCCAGTGTGGTGCTAAGTGGTAAACAAACAAGTTTGCATGGTGATGCCTTGGCGTGACATATGCACACGTTTTCATTGTCTGTAGAACAACATATGGGAATATGAGAGTCTGAAATGGCACATGAAGGTGTCAGTTTGGAAAGAAAAACAGTTGGATTTTTTTTTAAGGGCATTGAAATGTATTTCAGCTAAACTCTTGACTTGATTAATTTTCTGTTTTATTCTTTTCATCTTTGAAAAACCCTTTCCTGATTACTTCCCTATGCGTCCTTCAGCAAGATATCCCCAGCCAATGTGTCTGTCTGCAGCAGGGATTTTGTTTTCCTGATCAGTGGCATCAGAGCTGCTGCATTTGAAGTTTTATGGCATTCTCTGATTTAGTGGGTTTTTTTAATAATGTATCATGCTTAAGACCTACCTCTGCAATTGAAATGTCACTTGGAGTCAGTGTGGCCACTTTTTGGGAGAGCAGGAGCAAGAAAGGTCAAATTTAAAAAAATAAAGAAGGAAAGGTGATGTCCAACTGGTTGGGAAAAGTTGGAGGTGTCTGTGAATACTTGTTCGAACATTCACAGCCTCCCATCATCTTTCCTACAGCATTGCCTTCTGTTGCAGTTAAAAGACACTAGAAATTTTTACCTTACTGTTCCAAACATTGTAATGTATAGAGGGTACAATTATTTTTGTGCATGCTTACAATAAGAGACAGTTATTGCTTGAAAAACCTTCCTCTAAATATAAAAGGAAAAAGCCCCAAAGGTAGCAAAAAAGACGTATCTTCCTACTGCTAGATAATGTGGGCACAGCAACATCACAGACCCAAGCTGTGAAGGGAAGCCTATGGAAGTGGTGGGAGTTTATCCACCATCTTCTGGATCTGTTTGGCTTTTGCAAGGTGTCTGGGCTTGTTCCTTGAAAAATGCTGTCAGATTGCAATAATGCAGTTTCCCTTTGAATATATTGGGAAGCAGCTGCTAAAGCTTCTATGCTATAGATGACATGAGAATCTGGTTGGAGAAACAGTTTATGTTGTTAGTTGTGTTCTGCATGTTCGTGCACATTTAATCAACATCCCTTTTTAGTACCTCACTGCTTTCGTTGTGGGAATGTTTTTGCTGTGTAAGGTGCTAAAAAGGACAGCAGAGACAAATAGAGATTTAATTTTAAAACTGGAATTGGTCTCGAAGTAGCGGAGGAATGCATATAAATCAAGCTGGTAGCATTTTCTGATCATCAGTAACTGCCAACACTATTCTCTGCAATCTCAATTAACAGTGTCCTGTTAAAGGCTCTTGGAGAAAGCTTGTGGCACTTGGGAGTAGTTCAACTGTCTTGTCTATGCCATTTACCAGACAGACTCTGGGTTATTTTACTCGTTTGCCAGGGGTTTGGATTACAGGCAGTGTGAAATATGAAAATGGCATAGAAGTGTTCTCTTAATTATTTGGTGCCTTTGATTAGAGAAAAATGATGCTTTTGTTGATCCCCACTTCCCAAAAGCAGCATTTGGGGAAAAAATGTTCAATTTATCAATTTAATAATAAGAATGCTCTAGCCCCTGGGCTTCACCTCTGCCTGAAAGCATCTCTGACTGGGGAGGGAGCTGTAGTCTATCCCACTGCATCATTCAGTCTAAGGCTTGAAATAGTCACGAAGGGTGTCAGTTCATACCAACCATCATACAGCCTGGAGGTGAACTTGTCTCTCTCTCTGTTTGTAAATAAGCGTAGATTTTACAAGAGAGATTAATGAAAGAGAAGTATTCCTTTATATGCAATAAAATAATAAAAGGAGGTAATAGACGATGGAAAATACGGAGGTCCTGGGTTTCTGTAAAATTTGCACTATAAACAATTTCCTGAGGAGTGCTTTTGATGGGAAGGTTTAAACAAAGAGGGAAGGGGGAATTGCCTCCTGCTCCCTCGGGTATGATGAGGATAAGACAGCAAACCCTCTCTCCCTCCTCACAAAACATATGGGCAGGAGGTCCCTGAAAATTTCGTGTGTAAGGAAGGGACAATTCGTTTCTCTCTGCTGAAGGTGCAGTGCGTTGGCCACGAGGCCTCAATTGTGCCTTACGCCACGCAAAGGCTCTGGGGGCTTCAAGAGGCTCAGACCACTTGAACATTGCAGTTACAATGTTAACCTAAACAACCTAAAAATTGCTGCCCTGCTTCTATACCCTCCCCTCGGCAGAGAGCTTGTTAGCCTCAGACCCTGGCTGCTTTGGAGAACTGTCCAGAGAAAAATGTTTGCAGCGTTGGCAATCATGTTAGCAGTGAGTAATCAATCAGCTCCACTCGCGTAAACACAGATAGAGAGCAATTGATTACTTGCAGCTCTGCTAACGATTGCAGTACCAGCAGACCCCATGGCTTTAGGACTTTAAACAGACTAAAAATTCATAATTGCTATTTGGATCTGATCACCTTTCATTCTACTCGGAAAGTTAAAAATAAATGAGTTTTTCAGTGCTAGGATGTTTATAAAAACAACCTTCTTTAATGCAATCCATAATCTCTCTCTGGTGAATAACTTGCTGAGTGCAAAGGGGAGCTCCTGATGCTGTTTTCATGTACCTCTGCAGCTATACTGCTGCCGCCTTCTGCATCTGTGCCAAACCTGGCCCGGAGTAAGTGCTACGAAGAGGGGAAAGAGCAGTTTTATGTTTGTGTAACTGGTGTCAGGTTTGACTGGGGAAGGAAATGCTAATGACACTATGAAACCACGGTCTGTGCTCTCTGATAGTTTGTGCGTATGGATTACCCAGCTGTGCCAGGTTTATGCATAGCATGATTACGCTGGAAGTACTTGGCAAAATTCAAGGGAAATGTTCAGGGAGAAGGAACATCTCCGGAAGGTTTTGCTTGAAGGTCTGAAAACACAATCTGCCCAATTTCCTTCTTGCCTGGCCATTCTGCGGGATGGTGATGTTGTACTGAGCTGCAAGAGAAGGGAATATGGTCAGTTCCTTTCAGTGAGAAAGGAACTGTGAAGTTCCTTTCAGTGCCTGGGAAGATCATGGAACAGATCCTCCTGGAAGCTATGCTAAGGCACACGGAGGACAGGGAGGTGATTCGAGACAGCCAGCATGGCTTCACCAAGGGCAAGTCCTGCCTGCCTAAGCTAGTGGCCTTCTAGGATGGAGTGACTACATCAGTGGACACGGGAAGGGCTACAGATGTCATCTATCTGGACCTCTGTAAGGCCTTTGACA
>NW_008795909.1:5446163-5457739 GCF_000699145.1 Aptenodytes forsteri
CTGGAAACATTCCAGGTCAGGTTGGACGGGGCTCTGAGCAACCTGATCTAGTTGAAGATGTCCCTGCCCATGGCAGGGGGGGTGGACTAGATGACCTTTAGAGGTCCCTTCCAACCCAAACTATTCTATGGTTCTATGAGAAGAAAGACTGTTTTCAAGGGAAACAAATACATTAATATTGTTGTAACCAAGACAGACAGCTGATTTGTTGGCAACTTTTCGAACAATTTTAATGTAATTAAGTCTGCTCTGTGTGACAATAACAATATAGAGATAAAGCAGCTTTATAGGGCTGCATGTATCTTCCTGAACAAGAAGATTACTTGCTTTTTAAATAGTTTCCAATACCTAAAATGAAACGACTGGATTGGAGACGAAATTCAAGTAAATTTCCCACCTTCCATTAAGTTTCATTCTGAATCGAGTGCCTGCTCAAAGCAGATATATTTTCACTGCACTTCAAGTAAATTTCCCACCTGCCATTAAGTTTCATTCTGAATCGAGTGCCTGCTCAAAGCAGATATATTTTCACTGCACAGTAGTCTGGATAGTCTCTCTAATCTCTTCCTCCTCTAAATGCAAAATATTTCCCTCTGTAGCTCGGGTCCTGCAGGATGGTTACTCACCAAGGGAAATCCCAACTTCGGAGGGGCTCATATTGTGAATACCCCGGTGGGGCCGGAGCACCTCAGGTCTGAGAGCAGCAAGATGCCCCTGTGCATAACCAGGGCTCTGCAGACACCCTCTCCCTATTGCTCTTTCTCTCCCCTCCACACAAATTCCTGGTTCATTTTCCCCTGTGGCTGTTTTGACTTGTAGCCTCTTGTTAGCTAGCATTCTTTTTCAGAATGAGCCCTTAAAATCGCTTTTGCAGTGTGAATATGTTGCTTGTTGGTTACAGCTAAGCTGATACATCTTTTGCTAAGTTAAAGTCAAAATACTCTTCAGTGTTGTTTCAATTAACATGGTGTGTTAGTACTGACATCCCAATGACTAAGCGCAGTCAGAGTTTAACTGATTTAATTTAAATGTCTTACAGCAAAGGAATTATCCAGGGTAAATCCGAACCCTGTGTCACTTTGACCAATGCTTTATTGGTTTTGAATGCAAAATTAACTTTTCAAAGTTATGCTTGCCAGCATCCAGACATTTTAACGTCTGTAGATCTTTTAATATTTTTGAAACATTTCATTATTGAAACAAACGTATGAAGAGTATCACAGCTCCTGTATCAAAGGGGACTTCAGTTCTACATGCTTAGGGAGTGGTTCTGCCCTTCTTATCAAGGCTGCATAATGACTCATTCCTCCAAGATTACAATGCTACTCAGCCAGAGAAAAGGAACAAAAAACAGATCCAGAGGGTAAAGTGAAAATAATAGCCTCTTCTGTATCTTGAAGTAAGCCAGAGATTTAGGAAACCATTTTTGTTATGTTGTAAGTGTTTTATGGCTCTGGACTTTTCCATGCAAAAGGTTTCACTGTGCTAACACGGGGTTTTAATGTAAATCATCCTCAGAGCAGACTGTAAATATACACAGTGATGGAGTAAGAGGATGCGCTGGAGAAAAGTACAGTTAAGCACCAAATATGTGAAAAATGCAACTGAGGTGATCAGCAAAATGCTGGAGCGAGGACTTGGCACATAGGGCTGGGAGGCACGGGGACCAGTAGTTTTCCACTGGCACTGCTTAAGGAGGTGTTCGGCTTTGTGCTGTGTTACATGAGTTTGGTACCTCGGTTTCTTGGGCTCTGAGGCAGTGGTTGTGCACGTCTGAGAGATGGCAGCGGACCGGCTTTGGCTTCCGTGTTGGTTTGAAACACTTCTCAAACTGTGCTGTTTCAAATAAGACCTCACTGCTGAAGCAGATCTCAGGGGCTTCTGCACCTGAGAGTCAATCTGCTTTTTCCTGCTGCATCAGCTGTTCTGGTAGGAGATGCTTCCTCTCCCTGTGCAACTTGTGTCTCTCTTTTTAAGAAAAGCATGTTTCTGCTGGGTGTTAACTTGCAAGAGTTTGCTGTCCTGTTGTGTAGCTGGGACAAGGCACCAGCGTTTTCCTATGAGATAAACCAGTGAATACCAACAGTCAGTGTGTGTGACGGAAGAGACATAGAAGCTGATCGTGCTGTCTTTAACTGCTGGTACCTTGTCTCAGCCAGCATTGCACAGTGAGGCAATAGTTACATCACTGTGCTGGGAAAAAGAAAACCCAGTGCAGATAATATTGAAGTTACTTTCTTTGTCACATTTCACAGCACACTCTTAACAGCACCTCCAGTGTTCATACATACATCTTCTAAATGAGCTTTTCTCCTTGGCTGCTCTTCCCCAGGGCATGGGGGAGTGTAACGCCGCATCAAGAAAGAATGTGTATGGTAAGAGTGAGGATGGCTTCTTTTGGGCCCAGCACTCCTCTGGTGCAGTCCTGAAAGAAGAAAAGAGCAGCTATGATTTCATCCAGGAATCTCCCCGGATTTGGGGGAACAAGAGACTCCCAATATTGCTTGTGAGCTCTTACTGCCTGAACCAGCTTGCCCTATGACAACATTAAAAAGCAAATTGACTTTTCTCAACAGTCAATTTATCCCTTAATGATGGAGTGTATTGCTGGTGAAGTCCAAAAATCTGACAATTACAGTCATTCTTTAATTGTAACTTGAGTTGTATACTCAAAAGGTTAGTCTGGTGTTTTATGGCTGGCTACTTTATCTTTTAATTAAATGCCCATCAAACCTCTTTGATCTGAGGAACAAGGGCTCATAAGATGCAGAGTCACTGCTCTGCCCAGGTAATTCTCGGTAATCCAGATTGTCTCATCCTGCAGCGTGGAGGTAACTTGAATTGAGGCTGAGGGTTGCTGTTGAGCTCCCGTCTCTGCTGAACTTGTTGATTTGCATTCCGAGAGGATCTTCCAGGAGATAATGGGATTTGTGAGGAAAGTTTATTTTACCGTGTTATCCGCTGAGGGAATAATGTCATCCTCTGAACAAGAGGCAATGCAGGATGGTAATTACTCAGCCAGGTGGAAGAGAGCAGGAAAAGGGGGAGGCACAGCTGCTTAGCCTGACCAGCCCTGGATTGTTCCCTATTATAGAAATGCCATCACAGAGTTTCTTTAAGTAATTCCCTGAGGCTAGGAAATGAGAGAAAATAAACCCCCAGTCCTAGGTTGCAAAAATCATGAGCACAATCGCAGGAAATCATGAAAAGCTTTGACTTCATGAGATAACATTCAGAAAGCTTTGGGTTTCTTTTGAGTGTATTTTCTGAGGCTTTTGGACTCCTAGATCCAAATTTAAAGCTTCTTCTGGCACCCTAAGAAGCAGGATTTTTATTTTTTCTTGAAGTTAAGGGTTTTTCTTGTAATCACCTGAACAGAAAAGCTCAAGAACCCCAAATAACACAAGGTTCATAATAAAATGTTTGCAAGAACCTATCACCCTGAGGCATCCTCTATCTGTTCAGTGGCATCCTTCCTGCTCCGGGCACCATGGCTCACTGCAGCTGTCCCTGGTTTGGATGCTCTGGGCCCTGTGTTAATGCATGTCAAGAAGTCTTTGCTTTGAGCTTCCCTCCCCTCTGATTCAGTGCTGTTTAACTGGCATGTGTGTGTGCCTGTTGCATGCATCTGAGTGGGATGTTGCTGGGAAGCCTGTGTACCCTGGAGGAGCCCCTGGGGACCAAGCAAAGAGGCAGAAAGGAGGAGTGGAATAACAAGAGTACGTGGAGTAGGAAGAGAGGAGAAAGAGAGAACCAGCCACAGCTCAGCAGGGTCCTGGGCAGTGGGCAGCAGGGCTGAGGAGCTCCCAGCAGCCATGGTCTCTGCCCAGTCTATCCCCTCCTTCCTCCTCTTCTTGGCCAGATGTTTCCAACCCCGGCACTATGCTACTTACCCCTGCCTCACCTCCTGGACTTTCTTCGGGCATATCCCCAACTGTGCTTCTAGCAGTTCCCAGGAAATGCCCTCCCTTTCTCCTCACCCTTCATATCTTCCCAGCTTGAGAACTGCTTCATAAAAATGTATATGAGACAGCAGAGCCCAAAACAAGCTTAGGCAGTGACTATTTATACACATAAATATGTGAGTCTGTGTGCCAAGCTGTTCTACAGAAACATATTTATTTTTAAAAAGGAGCTGTCTTATTTACTCATTCCTCAGGATAACTTCTCTCTCCATCAGAGCTCCGCACCCCCTGCCCAGCAGGGCCAGCTCTCTCCTGGAGGAGTCCCTCCAAGGGCCCTTCAACAGGAGCACTTGAGTAACTACCAAACTTCAGTGCATGTCATTTAATGTACATCACAGGTTAGTCTGTAGTGATGCTTCACATCTCCTCTGAGTGCTGACCCAGAAGGTGTACATAGAGCTACAGAAGAAGGCTGGTTTGATAAATGGCTGATCTGTTTATAAGGTTGCCCCATCGAGTTTAACCATACAGCTTGTGTTGGTGATAACTACCATGGTTGACTTCTACTGCAGCATTATACACTATTTTTGTGCTGTTTGTAACATTCTCTTAGCATTAAGCCTGATGTGTTGGTTTTAATCAGGTTGAGTGTCTTGACCACAAAGTAAATTGACAATCAACTTTGTTCATCCTGAAACAGCTGAAATTCCCTGCAGGTTATCTGCTCTCGTTTGTGTGCAGTGGCCACTGGATCTTCCTCAGCCTCTCAGAAGTAAAGTCACATTTTTCTTGTCCTCGAGAGCTTCCTGGGTTTCTCCTCTTGGTCAACAGGGCAGGACAACAGTCATCACTTACGTGAAGAACTGATTGACTCTATTCACATAAGCATTTGCAAAGCATACCATATATCACAGTAAGTATACCTTAAACGATAGTTAAAACACTTCATTACATTGGTTAATCTTACAGTTAAATCATTCATGTGGGATACTATCACCAGAGGCTATCAAAGGTCAGCTATTTCCTTTTATCTTGAAAGCCAGAGTATGAGTTCACTCATGTCTTAAAAGGACACAAGGTGTCCTAGAACATCGTTTTTGTATAGTTCAGAGGTATTTCAAACTCGACTCACTCCAAAGATAATTGTTCTTATTTCTCCATTAACAGGAACTTTATGCCCTTTTGTGCATGAAAGCAAAGTAATTCTCAGATGAGATCTTAACTGGCTTCTACGATACAAAATGTTCTCTTGCACATTTTGTTGAAACTAACAAACTTTTTGATTAGGCATCAAAAAGCCTCATTGGTTTCTGTTTGTAGACTTCGATAGATATTAGTAGTAAAGATAAACATTTTGATTTAGCCACCACTTCTAGCAAAAACATACTAATACTCCTCCCAATTGCAAGTGGGAATAAAAGCAAAAGTTCTCCTAAAGTCTTAAAACTTGTAGCTAGTCCAGAAAAGCAACTTAATCGATGTTCCCTGACCTTTCCCATCTTTACATTTCAGAGCAGAGAAACTGAGCCTTGAAGAGCTTTATGGCAGCGGGGTGTAAGTGTCCTTTGTGCTGTAGCTTTTCATTGTGAACTCAAATATTAAAACCTGTTTGTGATTCCTTCTGGTATTAAAAGTTAGAGTGACATCTATAATCACTTAACTTTGTCCCTTAAATATAAACTTCCAAGGTATTCTCTACCAAACTCCATGTACAGATTTTGACCTGTCAATTAGCATCCTCGATGCAGCCACACAAAAAGTGTCCAGCATAAACAAAATCAATTCTATTGATTTCTAAGGGAAAGTTCACTTGAGGAATGGCTCACAAAGTCCTAAAAAGCATGATTTCAGTACTAAACATTTCTACGGTCAGGGCTCATTTTCAACAACGCACTGTATGATGTTACTGTGATTTGAGCTAAAGCCTATCAAGACAAATGGGTTTAACCACCACCTTTCATATGACAGCTGTAAGAGACAGTGCACCTGCCCCCACAAAAGGCAAAATGAATCTTGTTTGGGATTTTGAAAGCCCAGAGCTTGGATGGATGCTCTTTTGCAAAGTGTTTTATGGGTGGATTTGCAGACAGAGAAAGAAACACTGAACCTGGAAATGGTGTATGTTGAGGGGAGCTTAGAAAGGGCTTTGGAGCCACGAGGAGGGGTAATTTTCAGTGGTTTGATCCCTGTTTTTTTCTAAAAAAGCTGGACTTCATGCGGTTGTCACTGCAGTGGAGCTACCTGACCCATCAACTTCCCCTTAAATGAAATAACTTCCAAGGGTCTGAATTGTGTCTAATTACTCAGGTCAGAAGTACAAGCAGTATCAGTGGCTTCTGCCCATCATGCTGCCTGCTCAATCACCAAGGCCTCTGATCCTGTGGAAAGATATTAAAAACCAAGGAAGACAGCAAATGTCATCACATATTTTTCCATGCAGGTGGAGTAATACCAGACCCGACTGCTGATGCACACAAGGGAAGGCTCTGTATTACAAACGCACCTGCAAACGCATGCACTGGAGCCAAGGAGACCTCAGGACAGGCTCTGGGAGAAAAGACCCATGTCCTGCAGACTCCTCTGTGGGTCACTCCCCTCAGCTCTTGGCTGAACTTATTTGAGTTTTTGGAGCTGGTAACCACAATTGACTTTACAGATTGTGCTTTAGAAAAGGACTGCTTTTTGGCATGAGTGTTACAACTATAATTCACTGTATAGGTTTTCTCAAATTCTTCCTTTCATAAACGCTACGTCCACTAGCACAATTAAATGAGGTGTCCAGGGTAGAAGAAACAAAGTCCCTTTGAGAACACCTGCCTTTATCCACAAGTGGCAGAAGAAGCCTTTTGATAACTTATTTAGACCTTCCATGCCTGACTTTGAGATGACCAAAGGAAGGTGAGATGAGTATCAACCAACCAATAAAAATGTTGTACTGCTGCCAATCTGCCCCCCATCCTCATTTCTGGCACAGCTACTGCTGCAAAGGGGTTCTTCATGTCAGTAACCTGTCCCCAGGAACGGGCACATCAATTCTTTAGTGCATGATCAACAGAGCCCTATCTAAGGGACAACATACCCAGGATGGAGGTTTCTTTGCAGACTTTACTAGTTAAGGGTGGCTGGTGGTCTTAAAAGGTTGGCTTATCATTGCACACCATGAACACTTTATTTTCTCATTGCACACCATGAACACTGTCAGTTGTAGCTACTACTGATTTATAAATGAGCTGACCTCAGAGGAGGAGGGTCTTACATTTCTTTTTGGAAGCATCTTGATAAATGTCACGCAATTCAAAAGGTCATAAATCCCCAAACTCAGACCCTCCCTGAAAGGCCTGAGTGGAAAGGGAAGCTCCCATCCTCAGTTCCTCAGGAGCCTGCTGCATTCTCCATGAGTTTGCTATGAAAAATAACATAATAATATAACACTATTTGTATTTAAAAGATGCTTTTTGGAATGAAGCCCAGGAAACCCCCAAGCTCCCCTAGTCAAATGCTTGTCCACTTTTTCACAGATTCTGTGCTCTGTGAAAATGCTTGCATTTTTGTTGTTTATCTTAACGCCTTCTTTTCCTAATTAGGTCTGCACTGTACAGCTTTCAGACTGTCACGTTGTGAGATACAACTGAGATCGTGCATTACACTGCAAAGTCGGTGGCTGCAGCAGTCTGAGGCGGGTGATGGAATCGCTTTAGAGGCTCTGCTTTGATTAGCAGTGGGGTTTAATCGCAATTAGCTGGCATAGCGCCGACTGCAATTTGGCCTGGTCTAAGCAGAACAGCCAGCATCATGTCAGCTAACTCAGCTCTTCACACATGACCACATCCCTAATGAAGACTAGCCCTTTGGTGGACATCTGTCATGAAATTCCCCATCCTTCTCTCCTGCTTTCTCTTACATGCTGCGTTGGACGCAATAATTATAAATGGAGCATGAGTATAGATATTTGCTTATTGATCTGGCTTTTCTAAGGCTCGGGGCGCTCGGGCTGTGCTTAGTGAAAAGCTGAACTCGTTAGTGTAAGAGGAAATGGGAATGATGGGTCAAATTTTTGACAGGACTTCCCATCCCTCAGCCCCCCCAAGGTGAGGATGGGATCACTTCTCCTCCCCTGTTATTCCCAGGGGGAGCATGTTCTGTCAAATATGCAATTGCCTAAAAATGTGGGGATCCCTGTTGGCCTGGGGTGTGATATTTCTCTTACATTGCCCTAGCAGCCTGAGTAGTGAGCATGCAGCCCTACACATTGTCATGGCTGTTTGTTCACCTTGCTCCTCATCGTCACAGAAAGTGACCCTTCACTAGTTGACATTAGGTGAGGTTTTTATCATTGAAACCTGCTGCTCTAAGATGCTGATGATGTCTCTCTGTGATTTTCAGAAAACAATTATGTTGGCTTTCCACCTCCCCCCCCCCCCCCCCCCCCCCCCCGCAATTTTCTTCTGTTTCTGCATTTTATGCAGGCTTTCTGCTCCTAAACTCAACCATCTACTGGTTCAGGCTTGTAAAGGTACTTAGACATTGAAAAAATTCATTAAAATTAGGTGCCTTCTGAAAATATTTCTACACTTCTGTCTTTTCCTTTAAGCTTTTAACTACTGTTAAACATTTGTCCCTTAAATCATGTTTTTGAAACCAAATTGAGCTCAGATGTAGCCTTTCTATTATCTAAAGCCTGTGCCCCACATTTTGGCAAATCAATCATTGCTATTCCTGCTTTGGAGCTGTGGAACAGGCTGTCAACTGATATTAATCAATCTTTGTCATTGCCCGTTTCCAAAAGTCATTAGCATGCTCAGCCTCACATTATATTCTCCAGCAGAAAAATAACACATTGTCAACTGTACTTTGTTATGAGTTACTACACAAGTGACCTTATTGATTGCGTGTATGTAATAGAGGTCTGTATTTACCGAGAAACTTCAAGTTTTTGTGTTTGCCTTTATTGTATTTCCACTTTCTCTTTTTATTTTTTAAATATTACTTTGTTTTTCTTAACAGGCAAAACAGCTGTTTCCAAGGAAATGAAGATAGCTGAGGAGCTGGTATGAACGTTATAAGTAAATGAAGATATCAAGTACATCTGACTGTTGGAACACTAGGAAATGATTAATGACCCTTTAACGCATTAAAAAAAGGTCTGCCAACATACAGCTATTTCTGTTGTCACATAGTAACACTTTAAATTCCTATAAATGTGGCCACGGTGGAGTTGGCATGTGTAAAAATCTTTCTTCTTAGCCACCAAGGCTTTGCGGATGGATTTCTCTTGCTAGTTATTCCTCACGACGCTTGGCAAAAGCTGGCTGTAGGAAGATACCTCCATTCTCTTTTTTCCTTCTTTTTTCAGAGAAGAACAATTCAGTTTAGAAAGGCCTTTGTACCATATTACTTGCCTGGCTTGGTTTTTGTTTCTCTCTACGTGCCGAGGGAAAGAAGTGATGTATCCTCTGTGGGCTGATCCACGCTGTCAGATGCTGTGGTCCCCAGAGCGCGTTGTGGACACCACCCCACGGTGCAGCGAGGGGCTGATCCTCCCCCCAGGAGCTGCAGCCCCATCTCAGCATCCCCCTCTCCTGCAAAGCCACAGGTCTCCCACACCCACGCTCTCTGTCAAGACATTTATATAAGGAAAACCTTCATGGGCTCCTGAGCACAAAAGCAATCCAGTTCTGACGACAGGTCTGAGACCTCAGAAGATGAGGCTGCAGGATCCTTTGCAAGGACTGATGATTAATGTGTATTTCTTCACCATCAGGTGAACATAGAAACTTTAACAGTGTTGAAAGTTAGAGCGTTGCACTAGCAAGGGCTCTCAGGGTCAGCGAATCCCGTCCCCTGCTGCCATAGGCAAGCGCACCATAAAACCCCTTTATAAATGGATCAGTCTTTATATTAAAGCTATCTATTTGCAAAGCTGAATCAGAAGCGGGTCCAGCCCAGGATGCTTATTAATATGTTTCTCATTTCCAGAGTAAATTAATTCTGCGCAATAACAGCAATTTTTGCTCTTCGAACTAGCTTATCAATATTTTCTCACAGTCCCCATTGTTGGCTGAGATCTCATATGCACTTGGAAAAAATATAAGCACTTGGTGTAGGCAATGGAGCACAAGTTAGATTTCCGGTGGATTTTTTTTTTTTTTTAAACTTCATTGAGTAAAAAAGCCCTACCATACTTAATAAGTAGGTATCCTCACTCCCTTCCATTTCTAGATTGGCTTAAGGTGTAGTCTCGGGAAAAATACATTACAAACTCAAGTCCTGAGCTGATGAATGCTACTCTTATGGCAGTAAGTTCAAGATCCGAAACAAACTCTTAAGAGTTATTGCTAGCTGGAGACAGCAGCAGGTAATGGGAAGCATTCCAGGGCATTGCTGCTGAAAAACGCTTTCTAGCAGCTGAGGATCCACAAACCCCCATAGTACAGGTTGTAACATCAAGTCACCCTCAACTGGAGAAGAAAATACAATATTAGTCAGGGCTTCAACAGCCCTTCAATATGTCATCAGTTTTATTGGGACTAAATCTCAGTCAGGCAGGTCACCCTGCCGTATTCTCATCCAACGCTGTATTTTGCTTTAACTGGTTTATCAGAAGAATCAATCTCGCTAGTGTAATAAGAGTTCTGGTAACTCTGGAAGGAATTTCTGCTTCTGGCTGGTAGAAAAAGAAGAATGCAGAAGTTTTAAATCAGTTCACATAAAGACACCTTAAACTCTGCCCAGTAAAAGCTTCACAACATAATTTGTCTGTCTTTCCTGGGAAATTTTATTATGAATACTTAGTAGGAGATGTCAACACCGAAATATCAAGTTTCCTGGTCAAAAATCTTGTGTCATCTTCTCTTATCTAGGTTTTATTAAGAAAAATGCATGCAGGAGTTTCTGATATACCAGATCCAGCCTGAGTCGGTGACAGTAGTAGACAATTGCCAGCAAACCACTTAGTGCATTTTAATAATGTCTGAAGAGCTTCCCAAATCCTCAGCCACGTTTCTCCCTAACGTAAACATTTTCAATATTTAATTTGGGTGATGCCAAGGGAGACTGCTGTCCTCTTTTTGCCAGCTGAAAAATGGTGAACAGGTCTCTCGAGCGCTGGGGCAAACAGCAGTAATAACCTGCCTCGACGGCGAGGGAGGACAGCTGTCGTGATCATCCACTGTCAGCTCCGCTATCACAGCAAGAGGGGTGCAAAGAGCTGGATTTCTGAATCCACTTTAGAAGTGTGGGTTTTTTCCACCTATACCTTTGTACTGTAGCAAATGAGCTTCATCCTGTTTCAGCCAGCATAAGCTGGTGTAGCTTCAGTGATTACATATTTCATAGGCCATTGATTGAAGTGCTCTTACAGTCCTTTCCCCTTCTGAATGAATGTTTATTCCCTGAAGGCTTCTTCAAAGGACGCAGGGACAAAGGTTTTAACTTAAGAAAACATTTGTACAGGTCCACATAGGCAGCCTTGGTCTGCACGGCAGGTAAGCACGTACTTAAGCACGTTAGAGATTATGGCGTGAAAACACACAGAGTGTGCAGCTGGATAGGGACAGACTGTTCTAAAATCATTTAGGAAACGATGCAGGATGTCCATGTCTGTATCTTGGCACCTGTTGTATTTTCTTTCCTTTTTTTTTTTTTTTTTTTTTTTCTTCTTATTCCACTAAT
>NW_008795909.1:5457773-5481817 GCF_000699145.1 Aptenodytes forsteri
ATTTCTGTATCTTGGCACCTTTTTTATTTTCTTTCTTTTTTTTTTTTTTTTTTGTCTTCTGCTTATGCCAATAATCCATTAAATAGCAATACCCAAGAATCAGTATTGTGTCAGAAAAGCACCTTTTCCCTTGTGCCATTATCAGTTTTTCTTTCTTCTCTGTGAGCATCATTCCTTCCTCCTCCAGTGAGCTTCTAATGCCTTTCTGCTTGAATGCTATGGTTACTGCATTGCATTCACTGATTTTTAAAAGTAAGCTTCTTAAATGCCCATTTCTGTCAGGTATTAAGTGCTGTACAAGGCAGGTCTGATAAATAGTGAAATAAAATCAGACCTGATTTACGTCCCTTCTGCAGAAGAAAGAGGTGATATCTGCAGCCATTTGAATGCTGTCGTAGAAGTACAGGGAGAGACCCTGCAGTGCAGACTGCATGACGGTGCACGCTCCTGTGCCTTTGCCTGTCTGTAGCCTCTCTCCATGGGCTGTCCCATCCATTCCAGCTCTGTTTCAGGAGCCTGGGAGGGAGGGCAGTGAGTTGTGCGGGATGCATAGCGGCTGTAACTGGGCCACCAAGGGCCAAGATTGCCTCGGTCAGTGCCTTCAAGTGGGTGAAGCAGTGGATGACTTCAGGGATGGGATGTCTTCTCAAAGGTATAGCAGTATTGCTGAGATCTTTATCCCCAGCTGAAATGCTGTATTGCCCATAGGCCTCAAGGGATAATGGACCACTAAATGTGTATCTTGAAAATTTACTCCCTATAGTCTATTGGAGACTGGGTGGAGGGAAAGCTTCTAGCCCCAGACATGCTATTGCCCATGATTACTGAGCTGGCTGTAGTTATTTCTAGGTAAAACATTAATCATAATGGATTGATTTTTTTCTGCTTGGGATATGTGACTCTAAAAAACTAAATTTTAACAGAGCATTAAGTAAATGCTGATTCCTGCCATTAACCAGTGCTTTAAAAAGGTTTAACACAGCCTGTGTGAGGCAAAGTGCTTTCATAATAGTGCAGTTCTCTATTTGTTATCTTTTCCATTGTTCCTCCACCTTGAGTTGTGGTTATATTGTTATTTTCCTGCCCGGAGTGGATGGGTAGCCTAGACTGTGCGGGACACCCATGGTTTGAGAATGACGAGAAATGGAAACGATTTGACCCCTTGGGATAAAATCCCATGGGCATTGCTTTACAGGGGAACACTGGTTTTGTAGAGTGCCCCTCCCTCCAATTAAAAAATGAAAAAAAAATTACCTAACAGCAAAGGCCCCTTATGTGTTGAAGCACAAGAGGGCAGTGTTACGTTGAATTGAGTCGCACAAGGGTATGATTAGCACGGGAACACTTTATGGCTGATTAGTTTAGCCTGTTCGCGAAGAGGAAGCCGCAGGGTGAGGCCAGCTCCTACCCGGGGCTGGGCGGTGGAAGAGGCAGCCAAGCTCATAAACCACCTTCTTTGCCTGGTTTAGTGTCAGCTGCCTTGGGACACTGCTGGGCAGGGTATTTTGGGGCACAGGTCTTGCTCTGGGGTCCTGACAGCCACCCTGACCCCCATGGGGGTCCGCTGTGACTTACAGCGCCTGTCTCTGCCCACTGGGATTTCTGCTCCTACCTTGGGCACGGTGGTGCCTTGGTGGCACTTGCCTGAAAGCTCAGCAGAGAAGCTGCTTCATTGTCTGCATCTGGGTTTAACGGGGCAGGAATGCCAATCCTTTATCAAATCCCTCCCCTGGCGTGGCTGGGGGTGAGGTGTCCCAGCTCCCACTGCCTCTGCTGGAGCTGCTGCAGTGTTTGTGCCATGTAACACCACGCAGCACACGTGGGAACAAACCAGGCTGGTCCAACGCAGGGGCTTGCCAGCCCCGTACTGTGTCAGTAAAAGACAACCTCATTCTCAGTCAGTGCCTTTTATGGGGCAATAAAAGAGAAGAAGTTAAAAAAAAACCAAGATGCATGGAAACAGCTGTGAGTGTATAAAACCAAAGGTGTCTTCCCAGGGAGAGGAGGCATGGGGAGAGGAACCTCTCCACAAAACAAGCACCACATCCCCGGCAGGGTACCAGTAACCTCATCTTTCACAGCGTGGTCCTGTTTTACCGGGAACTCTCCGGCCTCTGAGGCTCCTTTGTCAGCCTCTGGTTTTTCACAAATGATCTGAGAGTGTGGGTTCTCTCTAACTTTTTCTCTGTTTTCAAGGAAGCATGACATTAAAAGCAAAGGTTTTATGTATAACTGTGGTGGCTAATCTTGAAACATGTATTTCTGCACACGCAAAGTAAGGGTTGAGCATAGAGCTGCATAATTTATTTGTGCCTGGAGGCTGGTTGCTTTTGTGCTCTCTAGTTTTCTGGTGGTTGTATCATGCCTGGGAATGGACTTAAGCCATGGACATGAGCATGGTGCACTGACCCCAAAATGGAGGCCACTAAAGGACTCATCAGCAGTTCATACTGTCTCAGCCAAGCCTGCCAGACTCAGCTGGTGCAAAGTCCTAGGAGATCCCACTGCAGGCTCAAAGCCTCAGGCACCATTTTTTGATGTACACAAAAGACCTTGTTTTAATAGGAATTAATTAGCAGTTTAAATACTTGCAGGGTAGGAAATCCCCCACGGGGTATACTCGTTAAGGTTTCTTTACACATTACCTCCCAGGAGGATGCAGACTTTCCCTTACTTTCCAGCATCCCTCGCTGCTTCAGCAATAATTCCAGTAATTGTATTACAGCTGCAAAGTACTGCAACTGCAACCATAAAATCTTCCCAGTGCTCATCCGTTCCCCTGTGTTAGATAGGATTGTGATGGGCAATAATTTATCAAAAAGTCTGAGGTTATAGTGTCACATATTCATGCCCGGGGTGCCGTTAAGCAATGACGAGGTGATAATGTCAGTGTAACCACACATCCTGTTTGCATTATTTATTGCACTCATGAATGACAAATTTGTATTTTAAAATGGCTGAGACATTTATCTGCTGTCTCAAAAAGCCGAATTATGAATGTGGCATAATCTTATCTCTAGGGCAGGCATTCCCTTTTATTATTGGCATTTAATAAGAGAATGTGTAATTAAAGGAAAGTAATTAACCTATTTCTAGGAACTTTGTATCTTGAATAAACAGGCAGCTAATGCAGCTGTAAGTGTGCTGCTGGGAGTCCTGCCTGCTGAAGCCGAAGCCGTCTTCTGAGGCAGGTGGTCTGCATTATAATGAGGGAGAAGACTGCATATAAATGTCTATAAAATGGTACCACGGCATTGCATTCTCTTTAGGAGTTTTAATTTTGGAGACATTTTGCAAAGGGGTAATTTCTTCTCCTGTGGGGTGACCAGATAGTTGGGGCAGAGGCTGAGGCGAGATGATTCCCGTCTGAACCCTGGCATGGCCTTACCACAGATATAACAGTCTTGGCGATTTGGGAGACCCTCACAAGCTGGGTGACTGAATGGGACAGGAATCCCATTCAGTTTTCCTTGTGTAGTGGCAATCACCAAAGACTCAAGGTGGCCAACCCGTAGAAGCAGTTAAAGAGTTAAGTAACACTGAGTTATCCTATCAGCAAAAATCAGTGCTTGCAATGCCGGCTGGGTCTCCACTGACACGTGTGCTCTGCGTGGTGTGTGGCTGTCCCGTGCCGCACTTGCTGCAGTGCAGGATGCTTTGCTGGAAGCCGCTCTGCTGTGCAGAGCAGGAGAGGGCAATCACAAAAAAATCCTGTGAGTCCTCTGTCACTGTTCCACATTTCCCCCTTTTTGAAAAATGTGACTAGTTCCTATAATTTAAAAAACGCCTCCTGGTAGAGCATTTCATCTTTCAATAGCAGAACATATTGAGGAAGCTGAGAGTGCATCCAGAAAGACAATAGGCATGAGTAGCAGCAAAAGAAATTGCAAGTAGATATATGGGAAAACTTCTTCACAATAGATGCGGTCAAACGCTAGAAAGAGAGACTGTGGGATCCTGGAGATAGTCACATTCTCTGCACGAGGCCCTGAGCAACCTGCTCCACCTCTGAAGTGAGCCCTGCTTGGATCAGGGGTTGGATCAGCGACCTCCAGCGATGCCTCCCAACCAAAACTACTCTGAATCTGGAAGCTGATCAGCTCCCTGACCACTTGAATCATAGAAAACGTTTGTCCGGCTGCCTGGGCAGCCCTGGGGTGGGGGCTATGCCTCTGGGGAAGACAAGGGTGGAGAGCACTGGCTGGAAGGCATATGGCAGCTGTGCCCTACCTGCCCCGAATACAGGTGCGTGCTGTGCTTTTGGTGCTGCCAGGCAGAGCAGCCTTTGGTGCAGTTTATCACAGGGATTCAAGGAAATTATATTCAAGAGTTCGTGCAAATTATGAGGATGCTGGGAAGCTCTTCTGACACCTGATGAGCCACTGCTCTTCTGCTCTAAAAATGCTCTGTATCTGCTTATCCTTTGCGAAGCGACACCAGTACGAATGTGTCTGATTTTGTAAAGTGTGCTTTTTATGTAGGCATTCAAGCTCCTTTGGGCTGCATGATTATGAGAGCTGAGTCTCAGCTCCTGTTTTGCTGTCTTTGTCAGCATTCATAACCATTGCCTGAGAGGCGCTGGGCAGTGGGAATCGAGCCCCAGTGTAGCTCCAGGTGATTGCTTTCCTCTCCTGGAGCCTCTGCACACACTGCATGAAGGTCACCATGCAGAATTGCCATCATCTGGCCCCTCCACTGGATAGCCAGGCAGGTAAGGAAGGCTGTGCCTGTCATTTAAATGGGATGCTGGCTCATCTGAGATTCACAGTCCTGCCACGAGGTTAATTACTTTTCTTTAAATAAATATGGCAGTGAAATCATCCATTCTTTTTTTTGGTATACTGATAGAAAGTTCAAGGAAAGGAAAACTGATATGAATTTACATGTCACAACTGCACTGCTATGCCTGGAAAATACTGGCTCTAGCATAAACCTAGTGCAGATGCAGATAAAACGGAGTCACTGGTGAAGTGACCGTATGGACAGCAGAAGGCTTATCTGCATGGGGGAGCAGCTTGACCAGCAAACCATTCCTGATGTAACCAAAGCCTAACCTGTTCTGCAAGGTGGAGAGGTGGCCATGTCCGGATGAAGGTGCCATAAAGTTCAGACAAACACTCATAACCATCCAGAGGTTTCTTTGCTGTGACTAATCTAAGCTGGGCATGTGTAGAGCGAGGTGATGTGCCAGCACCTTCCTCGGACCCCAACCGCTGCAAGCTGAGCGCGCTTGCACGGGGTGTCAGCCGGCTGGGGATTTGCAGTTGCATAATGGGAAGGAGCATAAATACGAGTCCTGATATTATCTCTGGAGATGGCGTCAGAACTATTTGACACCTTGTCAATTCATAACACATCCGCTTTCAAAATGCTTCACTTGAACCAGGAGCTTTGCATGTGAAATCGCGTTGTGAAATGCGCTCGGAGTAGCTATCCCGTGCTTCAGCCATCGAAGGCCGTGCCTGCTACCCAGTTCAGTGTGAGGTGGTCCCCTGTAGTGCTGCGTTTTTGGCTATTTGTTCTGACTTTTCCTAAATGAGGGAATCACTGCAGCTTTCATACTATAGCGGCTCCTCCAGTGCTGGCTCTCGAGACCCTTTCCACTCACCACCTCCATCCAAAAGTCCCCGAGGAAGAAAGCAGTCCCCGAGCTGGTGGCTGGTTCTCCAGCACAGCTGCGGGAACGGCCTCCTGCCTTGCCAAGGAGTGAAAAAGGGAGGGACATTAATTTTCTGCAGTGAGCTCATATTCTGAGATTGGGCCATGGCGGCTCATTGCTAACATATGCAGTGCTAGACTATACACAGGCAGGGCTGGGGGGGTTGCTGGGGATTGCCTGCAATCCCAAACAACAAAGCAGGACAGGTTTACAGTGGGGTGACAATGGCGATTGCACCTGCTCGTGCTGCCAAGAGGTCAGATACCAACCAGCCAGATGTTAACACTGAGGGGTTTTAACCAGGCTTTGAAGTTTTTTTCTGAGCTCTGAGTGTATTTTTTTAAAGGCTAAAAGACATTTTGAGTGCTGTGTTGTCTTTGCAGCGTCTGGTCCTGCTGTAGGACATGCCAGTGTCTCAGAATAGAAGGCATATTTTTTTTGTTGAGGTTTAGTTTCTGAATGAGCGAAACGTCAAGCAACTGCCATAAAGCTTTTCTCTGAGTAATGTTCTTGTCCTTCTAGATTTGGGTGACTATCTGACACAGTCTATATTGGCTGAAGATTAGAGGGTAGAGGGAGTCCGTGGGTCTGGCTGTAGTTTTCTTCCACCCTGTCCTGGCAAAACAAAGCAAAGACAAACATGACATCCCGCCCCGCGCATTAGGTAGGGGAGCGGTTCGGGGAGTCGGAGGCAGGCGGGCTGGGGGATGCTGGCCTGGGCTGCCCCCGCGGATGGGGTCAGGCTGAGTCCGTCCTCCCTGGCCTCAGTGCACGGGGGAAGGAGAGCGCTGTGGAAACTGCAGCTGTGTCATGCCGGGCGCCGGAGGGATCCTGGCAGAAAGACTGGCAAAGCGCTCCGAGGATTTCCTGGGAAGGACCATACAGTCTTTGGAGGGCTTTTAGGACATCTCAGATTAACGTCCATTGGGAAAGTTGAGATGAAGCTGATCCTTGAGACGAGGGTGTGCTAGAGTCCAGAAATGCTCAGCTGAGATCCTTCCCAGCCTTTTTGCTCCTGTGAATCTCCAACCACGACCTCCTCCCTCTTTCGTGATGTGACTGGGTCTAAGCCCACGAAGAACCCATGTGCTTCACGGCCTCAGACTCTGTTTTGCAGAGGTGTTACTAGGCTCACCCCGTCCACATTTTTATCTCCCTGTGACTGCACTGCCATACCGAGCATTTGCTTCATGCTCCTCTGGCCCCAGGGGAGGGCAGCCGGGACAGAGGGATGCTGGGGATGTCGGGAGCTGTGAGTCCATCCCAGAAGCCACCTCCCTCTGCACTTTGGCAGGTAGGCAGTGGTGAAGCCAGGAAAGTAGAGAAGATGGACATGTAAAAAGCCAGACATGCTTTATGCCCAAAGGCCAGACAGAATCAATATGTTCCCACAGAGCATATTGCATCTAATCAGTGTTTTCTGGTGGAAAATTTCTGATGCGCTTGAAACCTAGGCTGGATTTATTTGCAAATGCCTAGTGAGTGATAAGCAGGTGATTTAGTACAACATTTATTTTGCACTGGAAAAAGAAATATATTAAGGCTAGCGTAATTTTTTTTTTCTCTGTGATGTTGGGAACAGTGGCTGCCCAGCAGGTTGTGGCAGAAGCTGTGTCTGCTCTATTTCTGGGCCAATTGTTGTGTTTTTGCTACTGGAGAGGGCAAAAAATAACCACTGTTAATTAGTGTTGGGGAGATGACAGTTCTTGATTTGGAATAAAACCGAAAGTGCTGGCAATTTTTAGGGAAAGCTTTTTCTTGCAAAACAATTGAGATTCACAAGTCACCAGATCACAAATCTAGTGGTGTTTACAGGAAACAGTAATAACCCCCCTTAGCTAGCTGGGAAAAATGCTTCTTTTTTAGCATGCTGTATTCAGCTCCTTCTAGATGAAGAAGTTGAACAGATTTACCAGTAGAATGAAAAGCCTTTCCTTGCTTTTATGCTGGACTGTGTATGCTATTGCAAACTGCTGTTTGTACAGTAAACTAAAGAAAACTTCTGTAGTATGAGGGGTTTAGAGATCCCAGACTTTCATCTTGTCCTAAATCTGCTCAAAATATCCCACATGAAAAAAATGAAGCATTAAAAAAATCACTGCTATGCATAATAAAACCACTACAGAAATTGTTATTTACAGAAATTATTTACACAAAAATATGTAAAAATCAAACAGAGCCAAAAGGACACATTTCAGCTGTGTGGAAGTAAAATGATTTGCTAACTCTCAGATGAAGGCAGAGAGCTGAAACAGAGCAGTTTGCACAAAATATGTCAATATGGTCAAAATGGCAGTTTTTGCTGAAAAGAAAGAAGCAGAAACTTTGCTGGGAAGTTTTCGCCCAGCTCTGAAGCAGGGGGCTTAAGGCAGAACTCACAGTGCCACCACCGCTGGTGCTCGCTTCGCTCTGATCCGTGACATCAGTGGGAGCCTTTCCTTGCTTTTATGCTGGACTGTGTATGCTATTGCAAACTGCTGTTTGTACAGTAAACTAAAGAAAACTTCTGTAGTATGAGGGGTTTAGAGATCCCAGACTTTCATCTTGTCCTAAATCTGCTCAAAATATCCCACATGAAAAAAATGAAGCATTAAAAAAATCACTGCTATGCATAATAAAACCACTACAGAATTGTTATTTAGAAATTGTTATTTACACAAAAATATGTAAAAATCAAACAGAGCCAAAAGGACACATTTCAGCTGCGTGGAAGTAAAATGATTTGCTAACTCTCAGATGAAGGCAGAGAGCTGAAACAGAGCAGTTTGCACAAAATATGTCAATATGGTCAAAATGGCAGTTTTTGCTGAAAAGAAAGAAGCAGAAACTTTGCTGGGAAGTTTTCGCCCAGCTCTGAAGCAGGGGGCTTAAGGCAGAACTCACAGTGCCACCACCGCTGGTGCTCGCTTCGCTCTGATCCGTGACATCAGTGAGAGCCAGGAAAAAATCTTTAGTCCGTCTCTTTCCTCCTGCAAGGTTGCTGGTTATAACCGGGAGGGACAGCCCAAAACTTCACCCCAGGGCCTTTCCTGGCCCCTCTGCGAGATGCCCTCCAGGGGTGGTCTCCCTGTGGTGGCCTCACTCATGAGACCTGGCCCATTAGAGTGGTGGCATGCATGGGCCAGGAGGGACAGGGAAGGGGACATCTCCTTTCCCTATTCCCTTTCCTTCCACTGATTGCCCGGCGCCATCCTGCACTGAGCCCCACCTTTGCTTTTCCAGTGAATTAGAGAATGTGGGGGGAGAAGTGCTTGTTTTGTATCTCAAGGTAAGAATTGCACTTGGCATTAGATCTAAGATTAAAACCAAAATATACATCTGCCCTGAGGACAGGCTTTTTCCAGCCTGCTCCATAAAGCTCCTGCATGCTGCTGCGGAGACTCCCGTCCCCTCCACGATTCAGTGAAAACCGTGCATCCTTCTGCAAGAGGGGCATGGCGACTAGAAGTCATTAGCGGCTGCTGTGCCCCAGCCTCATCCGCCAGCCCAGCGGTGCTCAGACCCGCCATGGTTGCAGCTCACTCTTCGGGGTTTGTGTGGCTGTGCAGAGGAGCTTGTTGCCGACGGTCCATCTGGGGTTTCTGGCGAGGGGGTGGAGGGAGGCTTAGCCCACCCACGAGCCCCTCCCTCCTGCTCTCCCACTACCACGATGTGAGGGGTCTCAGTGGCTCCCTAAGAGATGGGGAGAAGTTGGGTCTAGGGCCATGCTGGGGGGCAAGATGTAGCCCCTGTGCACAGTCCCCGCAGGGCAGCATGTGCCCCCACACTGCACAGCCGCCCCAGGGAGCCCAGCTGTGCTCATCCTGCACCAGGGTGTCATTGCAGCAGCAAGGCCACCCAGGGAAAACCAGCCAAACTGGGAGGGCTCAGGTGTTTGATTTCCACCCGAGTCCCAACACCTGCGTGTGAGCCTTGGTCCTGACAGCCTTAGCAAGATGCCTTTGGGAGATGCCCCTTGGTCTGGTGGGAGAAGCTCTCCTCTCCGCAGGCCTTGAAGCGTGCCAGTGCTTGATAAATCTAATTTGGTCCAAATTCACTGCAAGACACCGTCTCTTCAGAAAAGCATGTTTACTTTCCTTCTGGCAGTGACCCAGCAACATGACACTACGACTGCACAGAATTGCAAGTGCGATGTATTAAATTATTGCTGCTCCTTCGACTGACGTGCAGAATGGAAGTTATAACTGATCTGTTTTTCCATGGAAATCTATTGCATTTAAGTGTATCTAATTGAGTAAATCTTATCTGTACACAGGGACTGCTTGTCCTATTGCCTCTCTAGCACCTGGATTGTGTTAAGGTGCCTCATCGTGCCCAGAGTACGTTACCCTTATAGACCCGTGCGTGTATCCCAATTGTAGCAAGTTTTCTGTGACCTTTTTATTCAACCTCCTCTTGGCTGTGCCTACCAAAAAATAAAAACTAAAAGCAGCTCCTCCAGCCTCCATTCTGAGCTCTCAGTTTTGTTGTGGACCCCAGAAGACTCAGCTTTATACCTCTTATTTCAGCCAGGCACTATTCGGCTGATTGCTTTCTGCATAGAGCACGGTCTCTTCTCCCAATTACCACAACTGTTGGAGCTTTAAAGTTGATGATTTTATGTTGTTGGAATACAAATTGATCATTATAAATATTGATAATGACTACTTGACTTTGTAATTAGCCATGTATCTACATTGCATTCAGGAGCTGTTAGTCTTCAATGAACACAATCCAAATAATCCATTTATATTTAAATAAATTGACACGCAATAGCTATCTTAATCAATCTAAATCTAATTCCTATTTAGGAGCCTCTGCTTTGCCACTTACCATTTTTCTTAGGATAGCAGCAGTTGGATTTGTTGGACCACAGGGTTTGCTTGGGATTGGGAGCCCCAGAAGGGCTGAGTGGGAGAACAGGCATTGGTCTGCTCCCCTTGCAGCTTCCCCATCCTCCAGCCACAGGGAAATTCAGATCATGATAGTGGGACTGTAGCATTGGTGGGACAGAGGTTTGTGTCTTCTGACACCTGCATGAATTATTGGATGTCTCCAGCAGTTAATAAGATTCCTTGAATCTGAGATCCTTAAAAATTAACTTTCATTTTTCCATCCATAAAATTTAAAATTATCTGCTAATATTTATGATAGCTTGGTTTAAGTTTGTTAGTCACTTTATTGATTTACTAAGGTAAAGGCTCTCCTAGCTTATTGCCACACCTGATCAAATTCCAGGTAATAGGCGTACGAGGGAGCTTCACAGCAGTCAACGACAATGCGCAGATGAGATGATTGCAGAGAGCTGGGAACTTCAAGCTGAGTTTGCACTACAAAGTTTGGATCCTGTCAGTCCCAGGCAGGTGAGTTTTGTGATTCAATCCCCCACCCATGAAGTGAAGATTATAATTCTCAGGATCTCGAAGCTTCTAATAATTTACCCATTTGGGGCAAATATTTGAATGTGTGTGAGCAAGGAACTGCATATCACGCCTGCTAAAAATCAGTTACCAGATTTTACTGAGAGAAGGAATTGCATTTTTTTGCCTTTTTGGACTGTCACCCTTAGTTGTTCCTTGCTCATTTGTGTGGATACTGAAGAGAAGATGACTGTACTGTTTCTGCGGATGAGAGGACCAGTCCTCAGCCGGTGGACACTGCGTGACATTGCTAAAGCCACATTAGCACTCAGGGAGTGAGGATTGCAGTGGTGACTTTCTCTTTTTGGAGGTTTGGGTTTTTTCACTAGCAAAAGAGAGGTGCCCTTTTTATTGAGCACTGTCAAAACCTGAGGAAATTATTCGTCCCTAGAGGACCAGAGTAGGTGTGAATATCTCTGCAGTGAACAAAGACTTTGAAACCTCACCAGGGAGTTCCTGAAGGTGATGAAAATACTGTTTTCAACTGTTTTGCAATATGTTTTTATCCCTATGAAGATCCTATCAAAACAATCACACAAAAAAACACATCTTGCTGCAGACTGATCTTATTTCTCTGTGTCTTCTTCTTAGTGAAAATAAATAAAATAATAACAAAAAAAACCCCCAGCTTATGATGTCAACAGAGATTGCTAAACCCCGCAGTGCTTGGGGCAGTCGGGGGGCAGCTGGATGTGTTGCACGTTGTGCTGGGTGTGTTGCACACTGTTCCCGGCCCCAGGTGGTCACCGAGAGAAAAGTCAGAAAAAGTAAAGGCAAGATAAATGGAGGTACCAACATGGAAATGGCTGGTAGGTCAGCCCTGCCCGAGACCTGGGTTAGTTGGGATGGCAGGAGACCTGGGGGACATCACTTTACTAATTACAGGTGTTTGGCTGCAGAGGAGGTTTGTCTGGCTGCGGTGTCCTGGCTGCTGGCTCTGGCTCGGGGACACCCCACCAGATAGATGGAGCTCTGTCCTTCTCCAGAATAAGGGAGGTGCCTTGCTGGGCAATGCTCCCAGCTCCCAGGGACTCCGTAACATGAGCAGTGCTGGAGTTGCCGGAAAGGAGCCGAAAACCTGCCAAACCTCAGCCAGGATGAGGAGAGAGAGCCTGCGTGGGGCTTCGTTAATAGGGAGCCGTTAGGGGTTGTTGAACAAAAGGACTTGTCCTGCAACGGTACAGTAGGCAGGGAGAGATTGGGTTTATTTGACTGTGTTTCAGCCAGGTCTGATGTTTTTTTTCCCACTTTGAAACTTCCTTTATTCTCATTTGTACTTCCACAAAACAGCTGCGGTGTTTCAGGGCTCCTGGGGTGTTTTTGTGCGCGCAGTGGAGAGGGGTCTGGATTGGGGCTGGGCTGGGTTCACACCACATGCCAGAAAACTTCCCCCAGCCCCGTCCAGTGAACTTTAAACTTCCTATAGCCCAGGTCAACGCCTAAAATCACTGCAAGGTGCCACAGCAGGAGAGCAGAAAGGGCGAAGGGCAGCAACAGTTTTATACAACTTTTATACAGGTAGAGGGAATTTGTTAGGTGAGAATGGCCACGTGATGCAAGAAGTGGAAAAACCCCAGTGGCTCTGCCAAATTTAACCCTGGCATGGGGGGAGCCTAGGAATAATACATATTTTATACAAGTTTTCATTGTTAGCTTTTCCCAGTCAGATTCTTTATCTGGTGGGGTTTTGTTCTCTAAAGCTGTTTGATGTTACCTTTAATTTTCCCCAGTCATTCTTCCTTTCCAATGGCCTGTTGTTGTCCATCCTCATTACCTGGAGTCATTTGGGTGACATCCATTTTTACTTCTTCAAAAAACTCCACTACCTTTACTAAAGGACGGATCACAGCCTATTTAAAGTCAACAGAAAGACTTCAATGAGCCCCAAACTGGACCTGAAATCGTTGCTTCCTTTCAGGTCTCTCAATATGATATTTGGCTCCTAGCAACCCCCATTTGCAGGCAGTGTTACAGCAATATTATGCTCTTGCTTGTGTGCAGCAACTGGCATCCCAGTGCATCCCGCAGAGCTTTACAAAGCACCCGGCGGTATCAACTCACTCCACTTGCTGTAGGTGTCATTCAGACAGCAGCATTACACAACAGTCTGAAAAGCAAAGGAAAGTACTGTCCCACAGAGGCTGTAACAGGAGGACAGGGAGTATTGCAGGCTAGATTAATACCCCAGGTGTGACAGAAGTACCCAGAGGATGTTTGGGGATCACCTGTGGTTTTACTGCCTGGAGTATCCCAAATGGGCCTTGTCTCAGAGCTGCACATTGTGCATCGGCTCATCCCAGGTGCAGTCTTCCAGTCATGCCCTTTGACAGCTAATTTGGTGCCTTTTTCTTCCTTTAATTACAGCAATTCATCATACTCTCTGCCAGTTCATCCTCTCTGATATACCAGGATGGTGAATGTCATTTGTTCAGGTAGGACAAGGTGAAGCTTGCCTGCTGGGAGCAGTGATTTTTCCTTAAGGACCTGGCAAATGCCCTCAGCTGAGTGAAGTCTTTGGGTTATTTTAGCTCCCTTCTGCTTCCTTTTCTCCTATTTTTGCATGACCATTACATAGATTCAGTTCCCGATTAGCCAGATTGCATCAGTTGTGGATCTGTTTGGGGAAACTCAAGATCTTCTCTTACCTTCAGCTGTATCAGAAGAGAGCTGCGTGTTGTTCCTGTGGACCAACAGTGTTCATGCGGCTCCATGAGCGGACCATTTCAAATGGGTATTTGTGGTTCAGAACAGCCTGGCCTCCTTAGCTCTTCTTTAAGGATCTCACAATAACAGACATCTCACAGGATTTGGATGAATAAACTCCATTCTAGCGTGTCCTATTTGAAAGTTGCCAGTGACTCTTCCTTGTTTGTTAGTCACTAATTTAAGATCTGAAGGACTTGTTGCTCGTGAAATTGGTGGGGTGATTCAAGGTTATTTAATTGTGGTGTTTCGTGAGAATCTCAGCTTTCATTAGAGGAGGGGAATTAAGTAAATATTTAGTGTGCTAAACAATTCCAAAAAGAAAGCTGAACATAAAAAGCTGCAGGGCCAAAATTCAGAAGGCAAGTTAAGACTCTGCCACCTTTAAAACTGTGTTATAGCTACTATTTTTAGATGTCATGACGTTTTTAATGAACTCCTGAATTTTTAGAGCCTGGAGCAATTCAGTTGGGAAGAATTATAGTTTTAAGCTGCAGCACACCTTTGGAATCTTCCCTGGTTTAGCTGAGAGGGAAGAAGATGCACTAGGGAGCTGAGTATGTATGTATTTTTTTGTACGCTGCATATATATGTATATTAGCACATCCATTTTACTTTAATTGTATGTGTCTTGCTAACTGGACGGTTTGCAAGGGTCACGTCTATAATCCAAGAAGATAAAAAGTTTAAGAGTATTGGCACAAAAATACTGTGCATTTTACTGGTTCAACAGTCGTAATACCTGGATCATATAAAAATAGCTGTTTAACAACAACTCTTTCTCCCACAGCAATTAAGAACCTATGAAAGTTGAAAGATGATGAGCATCATATAATTGGTTTGTGCAGAGTCTAATGAGACTCTATTTTCACAGTAAATAGAATATTCTCTTTCCTGAGAATAAAAAGAATAACTGATGATAAATATTTATAAGTGAATCTTATATTTCTCCTGTCATGGAGTCTTCGTCAACAAACTATACTTTGGAAAAAAGGTACTCATATTAGAAATGCAGCTTATTTAATACTGTTTAGTATTTGTACTGCAGCGGTGGCCAGAAGACCCAATCCAAGATCTCGTGCTTCCCATGCCAAATTGCTGGATGCTCAGGTCAGGCTATAGTGAAAGTCCGGGTAACTCCAACGGCACCCTGGTGTCCAAACCTGTCACCGAAAGGTGTCTGGATGTCTCCCTGTGCAATGCCCCGATGGCCATGGGAGCAGTGTGAAGAGTGCTCAATCATCCATTGAGGCCGTTTCATCTGAGGATAATGGTCCACCACGGCATGAAAGCTGGACACTGCTCCTCATGCCTGCTCTGGGAGCAAATCCTGGAGTAATGCACTGTGAAGCAACAAAAGCAATCTCAGGGTTACATACGGCTTTTCTTAGCTACTTGCACAGCTATTTACTGTGCTTTACTATCAAAGTGGGTTGGACGCTACACAGCACGAGTGGTTTGTACCAGGGCAGCGGGTGTGTGTATCTTGAGCAATGAGTCAGCTACAAGATGTCTTTCAGCAAGTAAAATTTTTCTTCAAAGCTTTGTTCTTTAGTCTGATTGTACACAAGTTTTAACAAAAGACACCCAAACAGTTTCCTTTGCAGACAAAAAAAAAATATCCTGTTTGGGCTATGCTTCCAACCATCTACATCTTGACGTGAAGCACAACATCCTTGGAGCTGCCGTGCCTGATGGGACAGAGTGAGCTGGGGGTCCCAGGCTCCAGGCACCGTGTCCCCACTCTGCTGCCTGCAAGGTACCCCATGGAAGCATCATGGTTTTGGGGAGAATTCTGGAGTCTAATTCTAAATAATGCATCCTCTAGTCACTGCCTTATTTTATTTCTGCAACTCCACTTAAGGTTCCTTATGTGAGTTTTGGGGGATGCATTTTCTGTAGTAATTCCAGCCACTACTGGAGTGACCACTTGAGAGACGTTTTGGCCATGGCATGAGCTGTGCATGTGCTGACTGAACCTGTTTTGTCAACATGGTTTGTACAATGCACTCACGTAAGGTCTCTTGGCCAGCTCAGTTGACATGTGCTACGATAATGGTCTGACTGCAAGTAAAATAATGCGAAGATATACATTGATATTTCAATTGCTTTTTAAATTGTACTTGCTGAGATCCCTGTGCATGACCTGGGCATTAAAGTATGGATTGTATCTGATTCTGAGAACACATGATTTTGTCTGTTCAATGCATATAATAGCTTATACTTCCATCCTTGGGTAGTCGCCTCCGCTTTAAAGAGTGACCCTAAATTATATTTATGCAATAAATTAATATTCTTTTCTTATGGAGAAAAGATTGCTCCAAGGAATCTGCGTAAGTGCAATTTTCTCTGCTCTTCTTCCATGATCTCGATCATAAATAGGTAGCTATGAGTGCTCATGGGACAGTGCAAGGGCTTCTCACAAGCTGTTGCTTTTACAGCTCTTTTATGGCTAGGGTGTTGAGGACCTAACAGTTTGAAACAGAACCACTGGTGGTTGTAAATACATCTCTTAATGTGGATATATCTTTTTTTTTTTTCCAGGAAACCAGGTTGTTGGCAGAACAGAGATTCCTGAAGAACCTGCTTTTGAAGGCAAAAGTGACCTCTTTTCAGCAACATATTAATGGGTATCATGTGGACAGCTGCTGTGACTGCAAGGCAAGTTTCTTTATTTAAGGAGGAAGAATTCATACTTGTTACCAGGGAAAATTTTAAATGTACAAGAAGCGTCTCATGTAGTGCAAAATACTACTGCGCTCTTTCCTGAGGCATATGCTTAGATAGGATTTTCTCTAAAGAAAACGAGGGGGGAACATTGCATGCCAGATGTCTTCTTAAACATACTTGCTAAACAAGGTCATGTTAATTCATCTGGGTTCAAAACAATTTCACTTACAGGATCAGGAATTATTATTTCACTGAGACTGAATAAAAGGTGCGAGTCTTAAAAGCAACAAATGAATTTTTTTTTAGTGATACTCTGAATGGAAATTGTATTCTCTTCTCAAAGGAAATCAAATGAAATAAAGCCTTATGAGCGCTGCTGACCTGTACCTCTGCTGAGACCAGGGACATAGGAGAACAGAGAGTGAATGGTTTAACCTCTGTCTACTCTGTTGTTACGGTGAGACTGGAATAGCAAACGCGGCTCTGCCTGCCACATCTCAGAAAGGATATTGCAAAACTGGAAAGGATGCTGGAAAGAGCAATAGTAAAGATACGAGGATGGGAAAATGTGCCTTACGGTGTGAGATTTACAGAGCTCAGTCTGTTTGGCTTATCAGAAAGATTTCAGCCTAGATTTTATTACAGGGTTTACCTATCTTCATGAGGAATAAATATTATATAGGTACTATTCCATCCAGTGCCTAAAGGCATAGCAAGAACCAGTGTTCGATAGTTAAACTTAGACCCATTTATGTTTTAAATAGCACAAACATTTTTACTGTTGACATGGTTAGCCACCAAGAAAAGGAAACTTTTAGGTAGTAAATAGTCCATTCTGATGCCTAAAATCATGGCAACGAGTTTCTTGAAAGTATGCAAGCACAAGTTGGCAACCAGTCCCTCTCTGGTGGAGCGACCAGACGTGGGTCTCCAGCCACAGGGGCGATGCCCCGTGCGAGGTCCGAGCACTCAGCTGAGCCGTCCGTGCATCTGTCCGCGGACCGCGGCCGTGTCCAGATGTGCACCCGGTCCGGCTCCGCGCGGGCAGGGTTACAGCAGAGGGTGCTCTCAGCTCGCCTTGGCGGGGCAGCCCACAGCCCTCCGCTGTGGGTCCCCGGGAGAGGCAGAGGAGTTTCCCCTGTAAACTCTCCCAGGAGGAACGAGCTGGCTAATCGAGCCGTGCAGGCGTTTTGTGGTCAGGCTTGTGAAGGCTCTTATGCCTGCGAATTAAATCACTGCGCAAATGCAAGGTCCTTGAGAGCTGTCGCTGCCCGTTTTTTTGGCTGGGAAGCTGGAGCAGCGCTGTGTATGCGATTCCCACCGAGGGTGGTTATGTAAATACTGCTCTCACGATAGTTAACTAACAGAATTAACTCAGCTGGGAGGCAGAGGCAATATTCCTCTTATTTGTCCTCCACGGTCCTTTCCCCACCACACCGTTGGTAAAAGGACATTCTTGTATCAACGGTCTGACAGGACTTTTAGTCAAAATAAATAATCCATTTTAGAATAATTTCTCATTTATGCTTCCTGTTTCCCTTTCTCTCTTTTTTTTTTTTTTTTTTTCCCTTTTAACTTTTCTCACTGAAAAAAAGCAAAAAGGGCAGGGAGGAACATGGAAAAAAAATACACTACTCATTTCCCGGTTTTGTTTTAGGACAGAAAAAAATTGGAAAACTTTCAAAATCCCTGAAGCACTGCTTGTGAAAATTTCCCATTTCAAAATCAGGCCAGTATCTGGTCTTGGAGGAGAAGTCCTCCAGCTCACTCCAGCCAGTTCTCATAGCCATTTTAGAAGACTGTTAATATTCAAACTAAGGATGGAATATCACCTCCTTCCCGAAAGAGGAAGGGGAGTGAGCTTGGATGACATGGCAAAGGAGCATGTGGGAAGCAAATCATTGCTTATTTTCTCTTCCAGAGGAAGCCACCCTGCAGCATGGGGTTGGGGATGGAGGAAGGAGAGGGGATCCTTGCAACAGCCCCTGCTGCTGCAGGGCCTGCAGAAAAAGACGATGGGTTGGGCAGGGAGAGAACTCAGTCTGCAATAGCTGGGTTTTGGGGGTCCTCTCTAATCGCACTAGGTTGCTGCACAGAGATGCTGGAGTCCTCTGAGGGAGCAGTGCCATAAATGCACTCCTTGGCATTTGAAGGTGCAGCATGCTGTCGGCTGTGGTTTGTTAGTCATTCTGGGTTCCCTGCCCCTCCAAATCTTCAAGGAAACACTTGGTATTTAGTCTCTGACATTTTATTTGCTAGAGGACTGTTCTTAAAATACTGTGGTTTATGTACAAAATATTGTTTATGTATAAAATACCATTGAAGCTCAGTTGGGTCCTGGGTTGACCTCTGCCTCGCCCTCAGATCTTTCAGCTTCTTATTTGATCTGTCTCACAGTGTAAGACATGCTGCTCCCCCTCTCCCATACAGTACACAAAGCTTGCTTCCCAGTACACATACCTAATTTGTAGCTAATACTCTCATTGTGGCTACTTTAATAACAGTATAAATTTTTTTTCTAAATGAGATGCACATGTGGCTCCTAAGCCAGCATTTTTCTGTTTCAGATTAAGCATTTTTTTTTTTTCTAAGATGCCACATCATACATAATTTTCTATAATCTTTTCTATTGATTTCATTCTTAGCCTTCATCAAAACAGTGCTGGAGCAATCGAGGAGCAGATTGTGACCTACCCTGCAGAGAAGGAAAGGGTATAAGGAATCTACTTCCACCATTATATTGACCTTCTGCTTTGTAGATAATAGCCTCTGGTCAAAGGAATAGTATTAGCTAAAGAATAATGTTTCCAAGGGTGGGAGTACTGACTATTTTCTTCCCCGCTAAGGCTCCTAGAAAGCGTATCTCTCACGTGGGACACAGGGCTGCTAGGTGGTACCATCTCCTTCCAGGACAGGCTGGAAATTCAGAAGACGCCTGTGACATTCTTGCAAGGCCACAGGCAATGAGTACAATAAGGACAAGCCCAGATCTTGAAGGGGAACAAAGTTATAAGTCAAGCAGCTGGAGCTGAAAAAGGTCACTGGCTCAGCTCCAGAAAGACTGGCATGTTTTGATGTTTGTGGAATATCCTCATGTTTCTTACCAGGACCCACTGCTGGGACGAGATCATGCCAGAGCAAGTTTATGATGCTGAAGCATCTCCCGGGTTTGTCTGCAGCAGAAATACCTTGTGGTTTCTCTACATCTGGGTGAAATTAGTAAGTCCTGGAACACATGAAAATTAATAATAAAAATAAAAAGCTTTCCTTCCACCCCCCGTCACCTCCTCCCACTGACACGATTTGAAGATTTAAAATCAGTTTGTATTGTGGCCAGAGATTGGAGTTATGATTGTAATGTTTCCATTTAGAACAAGGAAATTGAAGTAGAGCAATTAATCAATAACAATATGGGAAAGTAAAGACTGAGACAGTCTCTTAAAGCTTGCATGCTTAGCTGGGTAAGGGGAATTTTAGAAAACTTCTGTCTTTTACTGCCCGTGTAAGTTTTATATTACCAACTTTCAAGTACAGAGAGAAGCGGTGCTTTGTGTTGTACTACTTCACCCAGCGTTATAAACCCATTCATTTACAGGGAGCGGATACTTAATTATGAATAATCCTAAAGTGTTTCAGTGACTGTTGTACAAACTGTGCACTCAGGCCCATTTCATACAGCCATGAAATGCCATCATCCCTCAGGTGAAACAAAGCAACTCTTCAGCAGCACAAAGCAAAGCTGCACAGCAATTTAGGAAAGGAAGTGAAGAATAATGGATTCATTTGAAACTGCAGGGGGATTTTAACTATGCAGAATGCAATTACCAGAACTGGAGTTTATCCAGGACACTGGGGTTAAGACCCCATCTATTACAAAAGATGCCACAGAATTGCCAGCATCCTTCCCCTCATTTCCTACATGTTACTCACTTGGCTCCTGAGTACACACTGAAAGAGGCCAGTCCTGTTTAGATTGTGAAAAATGATGGGACCTCAGGGCAAGGTGCAGAGGAAAAACTAGTATTTCTCACTGACCAGAACTTTCTTGTTGCACGTGATGTGAAGGGCTTTGTATTGGAGAGGGAAATGAAGGGCTCATGGGTGCGTGACTCTGTCCAGAGCCATCGGACCAGGGCAGCTGCTGGGTAAGAGATGGACTGTTGAAATAGCAGCGTGGCTTTGCAACCTAAATTTAGTCATCAGTACCATAAGCCAGAAATGGACCATTTCCTGACCAAGTTTATGCAAGTTAGACTGAACTAATTTAAATATCTAAATACTTCTTAATTTGGATCAGAAATCACACATTTCAATGGAGGCAATAAACCAAGGACAGTGTCTCTAACTTCCTGGCTTTCAGCGAAGAGCAGTGTCACAGCACAGAAGAAAGACTTAAACCTCATCTGCGTGGCGTCTGTTAGGAGCTCTCCCTAACTGTTTGAGTTTCGGAGAGTTCCTTGACCTCCCGAGCCTGGCTCCCGTTGGGCCCTCCACTGCCTCTCACTTGTACGCACAGTCCTTCCCATTGTTTAATAACTTCAACTGAAAAATAACCAGAGCCCTTTCTCTGGAGCATTTACACCCCAGCAGAATCAGAGAGAAAAATCAGATGCCAGAAGCTGTTTTTTAGAGGCGAGAGGAGAAGGGGGAAGCAGAGCAGTAAAGGCTGGTCCGGGCATGGATGTGTGGAGTGAGGAATGGAGCAGGGGCTGCTCCGCAGCATTGTGTCCCAGGACTGCCCCTGCCTCCCCTCTCACCGCAGGCAAACAAGCAGTGTCGGTTCTGCAGGGGAGGAGGACAGGCAATATTTGTTCAAATACATGTATATTTTTAACTCCCACAAAAATGCTGGTTGTGAAACTTTGGGAGCAGCATTTTTTAACTTGGCATGAAAGCTCGAGTGTATCTGGAAAACTTTCAGCTGATTTGTGAGATACAAAAGCCAGTGTTCAACACTTCTATTTCTGGTCATTTAACCAATTAAATTAAAAGTCAGTAAGCCCTGCATCTTTTTGCCTAGAGATCCAGGTATTAGGTGTGCTCAGTGCTGGAAACTCCTGCCTGTCTTACATCCCCTCCATTTACCGTTGAGAGTGTTTAGGTCTTATTTGACTGTATGTAGTTAGATACCCGTAACTATTGTTATTCTCTCAAGGCTGGTGAGAACAGACAAGTAAATAAAAGAAGTAACCATCACAGAAAATGCATAACAGAATCCGCTTGCCCACTCACAGGTGCTGGGAAAAAAGTTACCAATTACTAGTAAAACCCCAATAAATAATGCTTCAGTCTTGTAACTGCAAATCTTTCTAATAGAATCTGGCTATTTCATGCCCTGCACCATAAATCAGTGCCCCCGATGAGTAGGCTTTGAATGGCTGGACAAAAATAATTAATCAAGATTAAATCAAAAGCAGCATGCTGCATGCGAAGGCAGTGTTAGCCAGGATGCATTCCTAGGAACGAAATCACTTAGAAGTGGCTTATAAATCTAGGACATGGCTGAGGCTGATGTGAGGAAGTGTGACTGGTATGGATTTTCAGGTTTTATTGTGCATAGATATTGCATATGGTTAAGTCTTCCTGCTCCCGCAGACAGCATCAGATTTCAGGCCACATGTATCTTGCGGCTTTGTCTACCAAACGCAACAGGCGACGATGCTGGGCTGAAGGACCGCTCTCACACCCCTCCTGCGACGGCACTCAGCGGAGCAGCGTCTGATTTATGTCAACAGAAATGCAGAGAGGACCACAAACAACAAAAAGAAACCTGGGGAGATCAGACACCATTTGTGATTTTACTGAGTAGATGAAGGACATGCAAAATCTGGAAAAATAAACATTGCTGGGATATAGTTTTACTCCATTTTAGTTGATGTTCTCCCTTGTGGTGTCTGACTGAACTGAGCGCTGTGTGTATTTTCAAGCAGATTGGAAGTGACAGTGTTCTGATAGCTACTGCGCTGAGCATTGGCCCAATCATTGAGTGTTTATCCAGTTTTTCTCTTGTATTTATTGACCATTAATGAATCAGGACTTATTCTTCACAGACACTGATTGAGCTAAAGCTGTGTCTGTGATACAACCAGGAGCAATGCTCAGAAATACAAGAATCTACACTTGCCAGCAGCAACAGGTAAATTAAATATGCATCAGAGATGGTCTATTTACCTAATGTGAAATAATACTCTATTTCAAATTCATCCTTAATATCCTCTCTTAAACTAGCCTAATATATTTTTTACACATAACATTCCTGTCTGGAATATTTTTCAGCTTATTTTCTCCAATTCTTCTCTAGGGGAGCAAAGATTTGCATAACATTAGGTCAAAAGCCCATTGAGGATACACTACATGGAAATTTTGTCAAACAGATTCATCCTCTGGCTGTGAAGGGGAACTGGGCTCAGAGCGCGGCTTTACAAAGGCACCAAAAGCCAGACAATACCCAGAGTTTCTGCTTGCTACCAACAGTGCCCGGCAGAAAATGTGAAGGCACTGAATAGTTAATAGATCCATCACTATGGTACATAAAGCAGACATTGCAGGGCAATATAAAGTCGCCACAGAAGAATGTTAAGGTGGTTACTGAAAAGTGATTATGATTCATAAGCTCATAGAAGGGGCAGGGCTGGTGCTAAGTGTCTCAGCACGGCAGAGTCACCTTTAATGTAGTGGCTGTACACCTACTACTCAGTAAGGGAGCACACCTTATTATCCTCAATTCCCATCTCTCAGCATGGATAAAAATTTCTGTTTGGGATAATTTTTAACTTTCAAATAGTGAATAGTATACATTTTTTTGGAATTCTACCTTTCAGCAAAAGAACAATAACCTCAGCTTTTTTAATAGCCTTCATCATTCAGCAATCATGCCAAGAAGATTAATAGTAATAGCCATATTTTATTATTTTTATAGCAGGTTGTAAGGGAGATGAATGTCAGTTTCTGTGTCAGATGAAGGTCACCCTGACCACCACTTGTTCTAGGGAAACTTTAGTGCAACTGATGTTACAGTTCAACTTTAGGTAACTTCATTAATGAGGAAGGGGAGAAAAAAACCTTAAAAATTCAGTGAACAAAAAAGTCTGCAATGCCCAAACAAGATCAATAGCACGGTATGAAAAATGGCATAGGAAGTAAAATAGTTGATCTGCTGGCTCATTTAGAAATACTTCATCCTGACCTGAAGTTTCAGCTAAAGGAAATCTGAGTTTTTCACTTAAACTTGTGTTCATTTTTTTAATGAACTCCAACCTGACTGAAAAGGGCCCAAGTCACCTAATTCTGCCTCCTGGTTGTGTTTCTTCTCTCTCCTTCCCGCCCGGTTTTGTTTGGGCTGCTCTGGTGGGCAAGCACTACGGTGTGCTGCAGTCGGAGGGTGTCTTGCAGCGCTGGGTCCTGGTGGTCTTAGTGGGACAGGGGAGAGTGCCACGGGCCACAACACAGTGCAGGGAATCTGATTTTAAGGTTTTTCTGCTGGGTTTTGGGTCTTACTACTTTTCTTTTTTCAAGACATGAGGTCTGTCTGCTCTGCGGCTCAGGATAGATACGTTCCTAGAGCTGTAGCTGAAGAAGGAAAGATGGGGGGGGGAAAAAGAATCCCCAGTGAA
>NW_008795909.1:5482031-5538150 GCF_000699145.1 Aptenodytes forsteri
GGGGGGGGAAAAAGAGCATCCCCAGAAAATCGTGGACCAAAGAAGATCCTGGGTATTTCTGCTGCGGTGTTGGGGGACTCTCACCCTGGCATATCAGTTCACTGTACCTCAGAAAGCATTTTGCTGCTATAAGCATGGTTCAAGCTCCTAAGCACAGCTCCATTGTGGGTGCTCACACTAACACCTGTGAAAGCTTTTGGGGCAGTTTTTCACACTAAGCACCTGTGAAGATTTTGGGGGTAGTTTTCCTTCCCCCTGTGCCTGCCACCTTATGGGCAGACTCTTGTGTTTTCTGTCTTAGTTTGTTCTGAAAATGTGTGTATTTGCAGTCTGAGTCAACTGGGCTCCTCAGCTGAAGACAAGCTGCTTGAGTTGATTCCTCTTCCAAACCCATCAGTTGCACAAGGTGCTGATAAAAAAAGGGGCCACAAGAGGTTCTCATGAGTGCCTAATGACCACATGTGTTTTCCAGCCTGATAAGCAGGTTTTAAATGGAAGAAGAAAGTTCTGAAAATGTGTGTATTTGCAGTCTGAGTCAACTGGGCTCCTCAGCTGAAGACAAGCTGCTTGAGTTGATTCCTCTTCCAAACCCATCAGTTGCACAAGGTGCTGATAAAAAAAGGGGCCACAAGAGGTTCTCATGAGTGCCTAATGACCACATGTGTTTTCCAGCCTGATAAGCAGGTTTTAAATGGAAGAAGAAAGGAGTTGTATGCAGTTCCCTCCGTCTGAGGAAGCTGGCCCGTGGAGGAGGATGGGACATGTTCAGTACTGCCAGCACTGTCTTCTTGGCAGGATGGTGAGTGAAGCCTGCTGGCTCTACAGCCCCTACTTTGTACCCTGGTGCTAGACCAGCTTGAATTGTGTGAAGCCTGGTCTGGGATTAAATCAGGGAAGTTTGTGGCTGCCAGTTTTGGGTTGTGTTCCAAAACCCATGCCTTCTCCTGTCTTATCAAGTACGGTTTTGCATGTCCTGCCGCTAACTAGCGTTTTTATTATAGACCCTGTTGAATCATAGGCAATGGTGGGGGAGTGGGGAGAGAAACAATGTAGTGGGTATGTGAGGATAGAAATGATCCTTAAAATATGTTGGGGTGGAACAGCAAGGATTAGAAGAGGATAGCAATTGTCTCTTTATCTGTAAGAGTTTTTCCCCACCCAGAATCTGTCTTGAGAATCTTCCTGCTTTTTCCAAAAATAAAGGCCCTCTTATATCCAAAGCACTTCAGAGTAATTTCATCTCCTGTTTAACTCCTGGCTAATAATTTCATCTTTCATTTCCTCCTATTGTTCCCCCTGGCATGCATCCCATCTATTATAAGCCCCAGATATCATAAAGTAATTTTTTTATATTTAGGAAGAGGGAAATAAGAGTCAAGTGGTTTGAAGTAAGGTTTTTATAGGAGCACAAGTTCTGGAAGCATTACACAGAGACTAGTATTAAAGAAATAGCTCCATGGGAGGAAACTGAAGTGGGGAGACAAAGCAGCCCTAGCTTTCTGTAAGAGCTGTATTACTGCCAAAGCAAGGGTGATTGCTCCTATTTAGGACTCTAATGCAAAATGGTGCTTTGCAGACACTAAGGAGAGATATGAAGTTTTCACAGGCACAAAACAGCACTAGATAAATACTCGTGGGAGCTGGGCTTTTCTGAAAATCTCCATCTAATTACTGTACTGAAAAAGTTGGCCGCAAAACAGCGTATTTACAAAATTAAAATGTCTGTAAAGATGGCTTTTGCCTCTGTCTGCACGCACAATGACACAAACTGCAGAGTCCATCAGCTGGACTGGAGTATGTGTTTCCCAGCAGGGATTGGGCTCTGCTACATCATATCCCAAGGTGGTGTGCTACTTCCACACCTTCCTTCTTTCCCCTGAGAGAAACGCTTCTAAGACTTTATCTTCCTTTTGTCTTATGAAGGTGGATCAGAATGCCCAAAATATCAGCAAAACCTGGGCTTGTCTGAGAGTGCAAAGTGTGATGTTGCAGCTCTGCTAATGAACCCCTCTGGATCTGTTTCTTTTCCCTCCTGTACCCATACCATAATGTTTTGCCTACCAGGATGCAGAAAGGTGTGTGAATACTCTTTGGCCATTTAGACAGGGCAGGTTGATGGGGCTTTCTAGAGGACACATAAAACTGGTCCTACTGGCAAAGCTACAGAGGAAATGGGTGGAGGAATAGGAGGTGCAGATACTGGGGTTTTATTTGCACTGGTGCTCCTCATTTAGTTCAGAAACAAAATTTATAGCATGCAGGAGATGGGATATATTGCATCACAAACTTGTGCCAGGAGTCCCAAATCATAAGAAAGCCTCTACAGATTAGACTTAACTTTGGAGCAGGAAATCTGGGTGCTGTCCTGGATTGGCAGACCTGTCTCAGTCACTGTGGGTTTTCTCTCCTTGCTCTCAGATGTAAGGGATGCCTTAAAACGTGTAATGCAAATAACTGGCTATGCTTCGATGTGTAGAACTCAAGGTTAATTAGAGAATATTCTTATAAATTGCAGCTTTTCACCAAACTCTTCATCTCCCCTACCTCAAGGCCCTGAGCCAGAAGGAAGGCTGATGCTTTGCAGGCATCTCCTGCCATTGTGGGTTTGAACATTATAAGAATAACTCTGCCAGTCCCAGGGAGTCTGAAGTTGTTCTTGAGGCTTCACAGGTTGCCTCACCTCCTGCACCAAAGGCAGCCCTGACAGGAACCGAAGGTCAGAAAATTACAGTTTACTTTTTCTCAAGGATTTTTCATGGAAAGGCTGTAGGAGGGCTTCTGGAGAGGAAAACTTAGGTTTAGAAAGGGAATAAGAACACAGCAGTGGCTCTACAAGGTCCAACTTCATTTGAATGTGGGATACCAGTACCAGAGGCAATGGTGAAGGCATCTGAAAAAAAAATGGGAGATAACTCAGAGAGAGCTAGGATGTGACCCGTGATGTGAGTTTGCCATTAGCTTGTCCACGACACACATCTTTCTCTTGTCTCTGTTCAAAACATTGTCCAGTGAATTCAAGTCTATCGCAACTTGGCCTAAATGTATGTTTTCATACAGAACTACTGAGAGGGTAAATGTTCATTTCTCCCTGAAGAATTATTAGGGCTAATAACAAGGGAGGTGTGATAGCTCTGTTTTACACCAGCTGTGTGAACTTCTTTGAGGGCTACAGGAATAAGATTTCCTGTGGCATATGCTGTCATGGCTTGCAGAGTGACGGTTCACCACGCCAATGCGCTGCATGTTGTTAATGACCTGTGTATTTCCAGCAGCTCCCTAGGACTTGTGCTCGCTACGCTGTTCAGGTGTGATCCTGAATCTCTTGAATCTTCCAGCACTTCCAGTGACTCTGGTGAATTTAAGATTAGTGTGCAAGGACATAGGCCTGGCCCTACAAGTGTTAGTTTTTTAAAACCTTACTGTTCTGGATTAATTGTTGTTCACCTGTAACTGTGTTTTGGATTTAATGAACAGTTATGATGATAACCAGGTTCTCACCCTTTATGGAAAGGCAGCACTTCATAAATACTGAAATGTGCTCTTTCTACATCTGTGCTGGTTTCCTACAAACCTGGAAATGAAATTATGTGGTTGCTGTCTTAGGACTGTAGCTATTGAATAGCTATTGCTAACAGATTCATCCGAAATATATAAATAAGGAAAGGAATTCCATGTGGTCTGAAAAAACAAACAAGTACCACAGAAATGTGGCACGGTCTTTCTTGAAGAGGAGGAAAGAGTGTGTTTGCTCTTTTCTTCTTGCAGTATGAAGATACTGCCATATTACAATGAAAGCCCTACTGTCTTCAGCTTTGTGCCAGCTCCTTGCCCTCCCAGGGTTTCCTCCGCCAGCACCTTTACCTGTTGTGGGCTGATGGCTGAGGTTCCCTGAGTATCTTTGATGTGATGTATACAATGGTCTATTATGAATGACACCTTGCAAGGAGAAAATAGACACGATCTCTGTTTTGGGGCTGCAAGAGTTCAGTTTCGAAACAGGGCCAATATCTTGGTACCATCTAATGTGTCGTGGTATCTCTGAACTCTGGCACAACACTTGTGAAATCAACTTATTTTTTGTGTGGATTTTTTTCCCCTTGACCTCTCTGGAAGGAAAAGTGGAACTGGGAAGATAAATAACAAATGGGAAGTTATTGGAGCACAGGTGGAATGTAAAAATCTTAAAAAAAGAAAAAAGTAAAATAAAAATTGCTGATGTTCAGCTGCAACAGCTAGTCAGGGCTTCTTAGAGGATGATGTGAGACACAGGGAGAAAATAACTGCAGGGCCTTCTAGAAACTTCTTCTAGGATATTTCTTAGTCAGCTGTAAGTGAGATTAGATTATTTTAATTCTTATGTAAACCCTAAAGTAAGTTGATCGTGAATTCAAAATGGGTGTTTGGGACCAATCCCTTTCATGTAGCTACTGGTGTAAACTAGTAGCCATAACATTATTCTGAACTTTGCAGCAGGATTCCCATCAGCTTTTGATGATGAGTTTGGTTCACTCTAGAAATGGCAAGAGCACAGAGTTTCCTGAAAACATCACAGCCCCTCCCAAGAGATACAGGAAGATTAGAGAGGGCCAGAAGAAGGGAAGGCCTCTCAGAGAAGAAGGTAGTAAAGGTTATTTTTGGAGGGTAACTTAAAATGGAGCAAAAGGAAAGAGAGAACAAGATCTGCAGTGATTATTTTCAGCATTGGAAGAGCCATGGAGAACAGGTTTTCTTTTTTGTTGCTGTTTGTTTTTTAATTACCCAGTGGGAAGTCCTCAGGAGAGCTGTGAAAAACTAGCTAAATATTTTATAAAGAAAAATTTGTTGTTTCACTGCAGAACTTGAGGAAGGGAAGCCTGCCAATGAGAAATTCCTGGAAATGTGGCAGACCAAAGGAAAAAGCCTTATGGTGAGAGAAGCAAGAGTTGGTGGGTTGTCCCCAGCTGGGGCTCTCTGAGAATCCTTGGAGGTGGGAGAAGATATGGAGATGCTGGTCTGAAGCATCATTGAAGCTGTTATGTGGCTATAAATCATCGTGGGAGCAAGTCAGTGCCAAACATGTAGAGATCCAGAAAGATGACCAGAAGTCACAATTCTCTTCCCCTCCGCCTGTTCTGTTAGTAGTCTGTTATAAAGGAGAGGCTGGCCCGAGGCAGCAAAGAGTTAAAAACTACGACAAAAAACTCTAGGCAGATTAAACATTAAATTATTCTGACACTCATTATATTAAACAGTCAATTATTTACTAGTGGCACCAGAGAGAGCACATGAATTCTCTAGATCAGAACAAATGCAGTGATGCAGTCCAGGCTATTTTTAATAGTAAAGCTTTGGACACAGCGTGCTGAATCCGATTTGTCTCATCACTACGTGCACCATTTAAAGCTTTTATAAACAGCCATGCTTTTTCAGGAGTCAGACGTTAGGCAAGCACTTGGGCAGCACCACGGAGGAGTGACGTAGTAGCGTGATAAACATTCGCAGAGATCCAAGTAGGGCCTTGATATGGCTAAATGTTTGGGAAAACAGATTATGTGGGAAGGAGGAGTTGTTACAGGACTTGGAAGGCTCTATTGGCTGTGCCAGCAATGTGTAAGAAGCAAATTCTCTCGAGCTTCCAAATTCCCAGAGTCCTCTCGAGGTCTGTGCCAATCAAAATAGGAGCAGGTTGCTGAAGAACTCTTTCAGCAAAGGGTAATGCATTTCTTCTGCTGCTTGCAGCAATGTAGCAGCAGCAGAGGAAACTCCTGCAAATGTCAGGAGGCAGCAGTACAAGGCAGGATGCCACTTACTCCTCCTGCCCATGTTGGCTGTGTGGAGATGAGTTGAACTGCAAAGTGCTCTGACTCTTCCCCTCTCCTGCAAGGTTGCTGCATTCAAATTGTGCATGCACGAGTGACTGCATGATAATCTTGTCAGAGCTATAGAGGGAGTGATTTTTAATTTACAGTGTGCTCTAGTATAAGTTGCCCTGGGTTTTAAGTACCTGTACCTCTTGTGTAACAGAAGTACAGCTCAGAACCCACTTCCCTGGAGACGTTGCATTGCGAATAGCTGCTTGTAGCATTGCTGGTGCAGGAGGGGGTGTGGGTATCTGAGGGTGTGTGATGGTGGTTTAGGTTCCCTGTTTCTCATCTTAAACATGAGTTCTGGAGCTGACCTGCATTGCAATACAATGATGAACTGTAAGGAACTAGTGCAGTTTATATGGGACCCCATATATTTACTACAGTGACCTGCTTTTTGGGAAGCTACCTGTTGTGGATCCTTGGAGGAGAGGAGCTGGCAGGTCCTGTAGGAAGGCAGTGCATCAAAAAAGAGAAGAGTATTTTGTATGTGCATGGGACATAACCACCTTGTGTTTCCCACATTACCTCTGTGCAGGCTGCAAACCCTTTACAGCTGGGATAGACTTTTTGCTGGTTTGAGTACAGTGCTCAGTGTAGTGGACTCTTATCTCTGACTGAAGTGGAGAGGCAAACCGAAATATGGGTAACATCAGAAAACGGGCTATCTGGCTGACTCCCAAAGTAATATTACTTAACAGCAGCAACAAATGCACTGACAAACCATTGGAAAAATTACACAAAATATGACGCAGTAACTGAATGATTTAAATCCAAAAGGGCAATGCAGAATTGATGTTAAGCATCTGTTCCCAAGTGCTTTTGTCATCATCTGTTACAAGCGCTGTATACCCGCCCAACTAATGCAATTCCCATAGATGTCTTGGCAGTACTTGAGTTATATCCCACCCCAAGGGAGCTGACCCTTGCTTCACTGAGAAGGGAAAAAAGTTCCTCTCAGGATTCAATGACCCTGTTCCAGTTTGACCATGTACTTTGTGATGGCTTGCTGAGGTCATAGGTGTTGACTTACCGTATTCCTATTTAATAAAAATTGGCAAATCTCTCTGGAGAGAGCCTATGACTCTGCGCTTACTGAGCAGCATCAGACTGCTGAGTTGTACCTCTTGTTTCAACAGTTCACACGATGCTGTGACTTGTTTCCATAAGCTGGAGCAAAGAGAGATGCAAGGCAAAGAGGTCAAAATGGAACAGGGACAAGGTACTACCTCTCGCCGTGGAAAGCCATCCTAAACAATTCATCTGGGATCAGAAAGGTCACGTTGTAGAGTAAATAAATGGAGACAGCATTGACAGCAGTTCTTTCCTACTAACACAAAGAAAGGAAAAGAGCACGTGTTCTTGCAGCACATAGCAGCAGTAAGGGGAGTTTATAACTGTTGGCTTACAAAATGTGAAGTTCAAAACTATAGAGAGAGAGACAATATATCAAATCATGAAAATACAGAAAGAGAAATAATGCAAAAACAAGTTGCAGAAAGGAGGAAGAAAACAGAGCTCAGGGAAGAAGATTAAAGAGAATAGTGAAAAGAATGATCAAACAAAAGGATTTAAAAACAGAAATTGAAGTGATGCTCCTTTTCCCATTAGATGCTCAGATTAAAATTAAAAATAAGGTGTTTGGAAATGAAGGTAACAACTGAAGCAGGGAACTGGGATGCTGTCGTCAAAAGAAGGAAAGCTTTCAAAGAACCCTAGGACTGAGAGAGAGATGAGAAAATTTCTTGCCTATACTGTCAGCAGCCTCTCTCTCTTCCCCCCCATCTCATTCCTGCAGCATTGTGTCGCTCACTCAATCTCTCTGGAGCACTGATGATAATGGAGTAAGGAGGAGGAAAAAAAAAAGAGCGAGCTGAACTTTGGCTCTGCGTATTAGCACAGAAATCAGCACTTCTGAAACTTTCTTCATATTTTTTTTTCCCCAGCTGAAAGTTACAGCCAACTTTAAATGGAAACAATTGAAATATGAGGTAGCTAAAACTTCTTTCACGTACTGCTCCCTAAATGGAGCACTACACAATGTCACAGTGGCATGCTTCAATCTTTTTCTTTCAAATGACTTTTTTAAGCATATGTAGTGTGGAGAATCTCTACAAAAGTCAAAATGGATTGCTGTGCACCCTGTCATGGCTTTGTTTTGATACAAGGAAATAAGAGCTTGTACTAAGAGAACTCTGCTGGTGCTGCTATTGCCTTTAGTCCTTGAAGCGGGTTTCTCTTCAGCTGACATCCGCTGCTTGATGAATCACATCAGCTCCATCGGCACAAACCATTGCAAAAATATTTCAAATATGGAGAATTAAATGGCTAATGTGGCAGGCTGGGAGCACCTGAAGATGTTAGTTACCTCTCATCCAGTAGCCTGATTTAGTTTTAGGAGCCATCCAAATATTTGCACCTCTTAAGGCTTTAAAAAATGAAAGCTTTGCTATGGTGCTATGGAAAATGTGACAGTGTTTCATAGGGATCTGGCTGAACGAGCAATCCTCAGGACTGAGGTCACTGAGGGTATGGCAGTAGGGCCTGGCTGTGCTAACATGTGTGGATGCTGCAGCCTGTGCTGCCACAGCTAAGCTGCTGGTGCAGTGAAGCTGGTTCATCGTTTATAGGATACTGTCAGCTCGGTGTAGAAGTGCCAAGTGAGAAAGGAGTCTTGCAGCCTCCAGCAAAAGGAGCATGAAGACAGAAGAGTGATAGAGCAGTGAGGCAGAAAAGGAAAAACACAGAAGGCTCACAGGAAAAGCAAGTGAGGTATTTTCTGTCTGGATATACACTGTGGCAATCGGCAACAGCCCTTTTGAGAATTGAACAAATCCAAGTACTTACTGTGATAGAGGTTTTGAGATCCCTTTTCCTTAACGCTTAAATAAAACTTGAGTTTTTAAAATTAAAACCCTTATTATAAAGTCTATAAAGACTTTTGTTTGCCCTGCCTCTGGGATAAGTACTGATGTACTGTACCTGGGACACAGCAAAGGACTTGTATTTGGAAAAAGTGCCAAATGCGAGATGAACTTTGACAAAAACTAGGTCTGCTGGAAACCCAGAGCACTCAAATTCAGCATGTCCTCTGCTTGCCTATCCTCCCTGTTTTGTTACTCATGCGCAGCTCTACGCTCCCTGTTGGTTTCATTTTGCCAAAGATAAAAACTTTGGCATGGAAAAGCTACCAGTGATGCACTAGGACTGTTTAAAATGGATGGTTGTGGTTTTTTAGGTGCTCTGAAAAGGCCATAAACTAAACCTGACTCTTTCTCCATATATTAAGCTCAGCTGCTGCTTCCCTTTCTGATCTAATCTGCAATAGGCGGTTGTCGTATCCTGAATACTTCTCCACCTGGATCTCTCTGTGGTTTCCGTAAAAAGTCAGGCATTCTTACTGGAGAAATACAATATGCACATAAATCTGGCATGCTGTTCATTACAGAATGCTAAATCCTGTATCATCCATCCCATGACAAAGTCTGAGTGGTTACAGCAATGTACAGTCACAGATTGCATCTCCAGAATATAAGCACCACAAACTTTGCACTTTCTGGAATAAACACTACAGCTGAAATGTGAAAATATTTCTGCAGACGCTGCAGTGTCACTGCAGTGAAAGAACAACGCTGTGTTATTGATTCAGCTGAAATGCTTCTTGCAGAGCAAGCATCAAAGCAAGGCTGTTTTATCAGTTTACATACTTTAAGCTGAGAGTTTATTTCTTGCGTAATCCTCCTGGAGGCACTCTGGTGGCTGAGCAGAACCATTGCCAGAAGCGTCTGCTTCCTGCTCTGCAAATGTAATTTCTGCTCCCTTTCCTCTGTTTTTGGGCTGACTTCTGTGAGTTCTTTATATGTGCTGCTGCTGAACCCAATAGAGGGCTTTTTTTATGAAGAAAACATGGATTTGGGTTTTTCAGGGATTCCTGAGTTTAGGCAAAAATGGCTGGTTTGCTTCTTTGAGACCAGTCTCATCTACTATGAAAGTGTGCTGGATCAAGGGACAATTTTCTCCATGTGCAGAGGATCACTCTGGGGCCAAAAAATACTGTGTCTTGCTTGACTGCAGGTCTGCTGCACTGTACTTCAGCCATCTGTTCATCAGTCCCTCTAGCTGTAAAATAGCCTTGGTAAAAGTGATTAGCTGTGAGCATTTGGAGACCAGTTGGTCTCTACCAGCCAGGTTCAACTTTAGTTAATGCGGGACTCCTGCAGCATCATAACCTTAGAGATCTCTCTTCTCCTGTTTCTGCGCTCTCCTCTTGATATCAAATGGACATCTGATAACAGTAACTTACACCTTAAACCAATAGTAAGTACCATAAAAAGAAGCTCATTAACCGTACCCTTGCATTGACTCCAGCTCAGGGAATCTTCCTTATGTGAACTTCATGGAAGATGTATGCCAAAACAAAGATGAACCTGTTTTAGGATGTAGGTAAGGCAGGCTCATTGCTTTCAAGGGTGAAATAACTGCCTGGGGTGGGAAGTCTGTTGCAGTTCCTAGCAGAGCAGGACTTTTGTGTATGAAGGCTTTTCTCCTGTGTAAATATTCACAGGTCATTGAATAGCTGGATATTTCTGTTGTCTTGCTTACAGTAAAACCTGAGCAGTATAGGCTGAGCCATGCCTACGGAGACGTGCTTGAGCACTGAGCAGTGTCCATCTCCTGTGGTCTCCTACCCTCATGCTCTGCTCTCAAGACCAGGATGAGATTCCACTTGGATGTTTTGGTTTACACATGACTAATGTAGTGGCTCCCAGGAAATTATCCTGCCCAAGCTGAGAAATGGTGTGAGTATCTGCTGTTACCTTTATTTGCTGCTTGTAGTGAAGGCCCCGGAGTTTGGTTGCTGTGGGACTGGTCTAATTTCAGGCCCCTCTGGCTCTGCTGACGATGTGCTCAGCAGGTGAGAAGGGTGCTTCCCATACCCCTTCTTGGACTGGGGGCTGTTTTCACCTCTGCTGTTGTTCTTCTCATCCCTACTGCCACCTGAATTGTTTCTGTCCAAAATAAAGCTGCTAGCATCTATTTTCGTTGTGCTGGATAAGCCTGTGTGGCAGTTTTGAGGAAAGAGAACAAGCACAGCAATTCTTTTTTGGGACACTTTGTTCCTAAGCACAGGAAGTTGTAAAATTGCTGATAACGAGCTAGTTCATTCATAGCTGATGCCAGAAATGACTGCCTTCTGTCAAGGCACCGTCTTTGTGAAAAAGAGCTGAGAATCAAGAAAAGCAGGGAGTTGTCAGTTCTGACTCAGTTACAGTGGATGCTTTTGCATCCACAGTGGATTTGCCTCAGAGTGGAGCAGGTAGTCTTGGTCCAGGCTGGGCTCTGCTTGCTGTTTTAGTAATTAACAACACTTCTCCAGTGCCATTTCTCTGTTGTGGATTCTACCGACCAGATGCCAAAGGTTATTTTCTGAGCTGTTGTAATTGGTTGGTGTTTTGGCTCCTGTATTTTTACTGAGGCATTCTGAGAAATATTTTCTAAATGTATTTCCCAACATCACAGTAATTCTATATTTACTTCTCAAGATGCAAGAAGGTGTGTTAGTCCATGGAAAAAAAAATCCCAAGACTGAAACATGATTCTTGGAACTAAAGAGCCATGCTACTTTTATAAGTATAATTTAAATCAAACTAAGTTATGGGCGAGTGACAGCATGTCTCTCGTTTCAGCAAAAACTCATTTTTGCAAACACTCGTGTTTTTGCATTCAGCATAGAAAGACAAGGATTCATTTTCTTGAAGAGCTTCCTATTTTGTGTACTTAACATACTTGTGGAAGAACAAATGATCTAGCGGGTGGATTTTGGTATTAATTGTATTTTCCCATCTTTGGTCCCACCCGATATCTTTGGAACATCAGGAGATATGTCATGACTTCAGGGAGGATGGTTCGTGGCTGTTTCTGGTTACAGTCACATCTGGGAATCTAAACAATATTACAGGACATGCTAGAGCACGGATTACTTGAAACAAGGGCACATTGACCCAAACTTCTTTCTTTTGTTACCACTCCTTTTATTTTTGTGGGCATTTTTCAGGAGTGGCCTTGACTATAAAATTGCTGTCAGTTCATTCCCCCTCCATTTGATTTGTGGCTTCCCTCCCGAGACTTGCAGTGAGGGTCATAATTAAATTGGCTGGAAGTCTCACAAAGGGCAGACGATGTGAGGAGGTGGCCCTGTAAGTCAGTCTCCTTTCCAGGGTCGTGTCCTCTCTCCTCGAGGTATCAGCTAAGGTTGCATGGAAGCAGGAAGCACACTGCGCAACGTATGACCCTGACTCTAAATGCTACTGGTTTCCTAATCATCTGTATCTATTGGGGGACTTCAGGGCAAAATCATTCAGGACACTCATTCTGGTAGTCTCCTTGCTTTGTTAGAAGGGCCCTGGCTAAGCTGTGAGACAAGTGCATCTCATTGTGACTTTCCCATACAACTTCTCCGCTCTGTTTCTGACATTGGTTTTAGATCGATTAAGAGCTGCTCTTCAAGGCAGGGCAGATATCCAGAATAATGCTTTTTCAGCCAGAGGGAAAAAATTAGTCTTCCCAACGAGGCTGAGGTTCTTGCTGCCTCAGATTTGCTGATGCAACAGTTATCTGCTACGCTGCCTTAGGATTGACAAATGGCAGTGAAATTGTAATGGCTACTTTGACTTGTGCCGTGTTAATTTGGTAAACACAATTTATGTAACTCTACCCAGGGTTGTGCTTAACAGGATATGATCTAGGAATTCAATGTTAATATACTAGAATGTGCTGGTATCTTTGTTCTGATCCTTTTGTATTTAAGCATGAGCTTTAGAAGACCTCATTTCTTAAACTAAAAATATCTGTGCCTCTTTGTGTTATTGAGACTGAAGAATTAGACGGGTTCTTCAGTTTAAAATAAGTTGTAGAATTCATCTTGGCTGCACTGAGGGGTCTAAAGCTGGGGTCTGGTCTAGTCCTCTCCTTCCCAGTGTTTTGCAATAGAAATAGATGTAGAAAAGCCAGCCACTGGGGAAGAGGAAAATCTGCTGTCACTCTAGCAAGTTCTGAGAGACTCTGGGTCCTCCTACAAGCTCTTACTGGGTCCCTGAAGTTGGTTTACACTTCTAGACAGATATCCAGCTATGTTGCAAGAAGAATGGCTCTTTACCCTTAACAGTCCACACAGATAAGGATTGCTTGCTGCCACAGAACCTGTTTTTCAGAGTAATGAAGTAAAGCCAACAAGATTGGTGACAAGGGCTTGCCTTTCCTAGGCAGGATTCATCCCAGGAGAGTGTGGTGCACAGTAGTCAACAGCTCTAACATTGCTGCAGCAGAATAACCATGAACCTGGGGTACTTCTTGGCCTGTGAGTACTACAGAGATTTTTTTTTTTGTAGCCTCTAGCAATGGCTTTTAGGTGGAGTCATTAGATGTGGTGCAAGTAATTTAATAGTAAAATTTTAGTAGTGTGTGTGCATGCTATACTCTGGTTGAGAAAGTGATATGATTCTTACTAATGCATAGGGAGTTGAAGCCCTCCTAAATGTGCCTTGCATATGTTTTTAAAAGAATTAAATTGCAGGACTAGATTATCCTGCAATGAATATGTCTCTGATCAGAAAACAAATCAGGATGTAATGTTACACATACTGTAGATCTTACGTACGTTGTTTTTGTGCCTCTGGTGATAAGCCTGTTCAGTTATGGGTAGCATAAATCCCAGTACATATGCCAGTAGAGTCACACACTTCTGTTGTTGCAGTTGCTGGGTTGTGCTGATACAAATTTAAGTAGGAATGGTGCACGTAAAAAGAAAATGTGTGTACCTAATCAAATTCCACCTTATTTTGTACTCCTGTTCAACTCTAGTGATTTCAGCAAAGGTATGACTAACATCAGGCTTTGGCTTTGCTGTGTGGGTTTGCAGGAGGTTTCGGCAAAGCATGGCTTGCCACTCCTCACTGCAGAATTTCTGTCACTGGGAAAAGTTATTACATTCACACAGGGAAAGGCATTCAGTTAGAAGTTGGTTTTCTGTTTGCAGCGATTTTCAAAGCAGTGCAGTTGACAGAATTAACTGTCCCCCATTAACGGAATGTGAATGTGAAGCTGCTGAAAGCAGCTGAAGAACCAGGAGAGCTGGGAAATCTGCACTCCATTGGCTGCGCTAACAGCACTGAGAAACATCTGCGCTGCCAGTCTCTGAATTCCGCCGGTTACACTTAATTATTTAGAGCAGAGCAAGCATTTGAGTCCATTCTTTTTTCTTCCTCAGAGAGTAGATGCATTAACATTTTCCTGTTGATTTGTACAGATAGTGATTCCAAGTGCATTTCATGATGCAAGATATGCTTTTGGACACTTGCAGATACTTAAGTGAAGAACACAAAATTATCTTGCTATTTCATCAATCACTGTAAAATGCTGCCTGTGATTAAAATCTCCATTAAAAGTAATCTCTTGAACTGCTTGAAAAAAATGTTTCAAGTGCAACATATTGGTGCATTAAAAATAAAGTACTGATCAGCGCAATGTAGTGTTTGTAGTAATGTAGTGCGAAGTCAGTTTGCAGGTTTGATGGCTGCAGTGGAGGCCAGGCTGGGGGACAGTGCTGAACATAGGGGCTTTTTTTTTTTTAAGAAGGAAGCAAGCAAGCATGTAGAAAATGGTATCTTCTTCTGGTTATAACTACTCATATTTATAGACTTTGTGCTGTGGAAACTGAAACTGTCATAGATCATAGACTGAAACACACATGATGAGTAATGAAATGCATACATCTCCAAGTAACATAATGTTCTATAATATTTTATGAAATGTTTCCAATAAATCATATACAGATGCATATCATCCATTAGAGAGCAGGAACCTCAGGGTTTTTAATCCCAGGTTGGGCACTTATTTTCCTTTTGTTTTGACCAAATCTTTTGACTTTTCCGTTGAGTTATTGTCTCAAAATCACTTTCTTCCCCGACACTAGTGTTGTAAAGACCACTTAATGACAGTCTGTAAGGTTAATTAAGGAAAAAAGGTTCTGCAAAAGACAGGTGTCAGGTACAACTGTTTATATGTTGTATATTTGAAACACATGCACCGGATAGGACTCTTCAGACAATAAACTGTACTGAAGTGTCATCAATCACACAATTTTACACGTCCACCAGAATGGCACTTGGAGGTCAGTCTGCATTGCTCCAGAAAAGCACTAACCTGACCAGGTTACAAATGCAATCTGCTTGAAGTGAAACATATGACAAGAAATATGGTCATAGTTAGAAATGACAGCATAAATATGAAAAATTTGTACTCAATTGCTCTGATCTCTCATTTGAGAAGAATCTGCTGTGGATTCTTTGATGGTGTGCGCTCCTTGTTCTTCAAAGCAGTAGCCCTGTGTTGATGTGCTTTAGTTGGAGGATGTGACCAGTAGTTACTGTCTGGAGTTTGGGATGGAGAAACCCTTAGGGCAGTCGCATGTCCCCATTAAACACAAAGTACCTACACTCCTAACCTACTCCCCTGAAATCACCCATGTCCTAGGCTGGTTCTCCAACAGCTGAACAAGCTCTTCATGCAGTGGTTGCCTATGTTTCAGCATTTTTACTGAACAAAATGCTGACAGTTTGGAAAAGTTAGCACAGGATGACAATGAAATGGTGGGTCTAGTTGTTTTGAGTGTCACGACAACAGTTTCTCTCATTTGAAGGCCTAGTTCAGAGCCTGATGACACCAACAGTGCAATACCATGAATGTACCTCCACCTTTGCTTATTGGTTTATAATAGTGTACTGAATCTTAGATGAATGAGGAGCTGCAGTGTCCCTTGGATTTGTTGATCTAATCAAGCATATGATTTGTCTTACAAAGGAAAAAACAGCTGAGGCTTTGTGTAACTGACTTTGATTATTGGATGTTGGAAGGAGTATTACTGGCTGGAGTGTCCCCCTGAGGTGTCAATGAGAGAAAACATAACATTTCATACAGAAACTATGGTGAGAAATAACCATGGAAACAGTATCATTTGAGCCTGCCAAGTGGTGAAATCAGGCTCTTTCACCCCCATTTTCCATTATCACAGCTCCTGTGTGGTGGGAGGAAAGCGGGGGGCCAGGCAAGCAAGACAACTGTGGGGTGTGAAGGAGCTCAGGTCTGTGAAGCAAGGAAAGTGCTTTGTGGTGTTGCTGCTCCTTCTGCATCCAGGCTATGGTCTGGGCCATGCCCAGAGGATCGTGGCCGTTTTTCCAGCAGCAGAGAGAGGATGTGTGATTGCATGGCTCAGGGATGCTCAGTACTATCTCTGTGCTCTCCAACCTTGCAAAAATGGCTTATCCAAAACCTATGGGAGCAGGTGCTGGAGGGACAAAGAAACTCATTTAAATGTCCTGAGCATTATTAGATGAGCAAGAGGGACGCCATTCCTCATTTGCACAATCCTGCTAATAAAGTGTGTTATCAGAAAACCTGAGTATCTCCTAACCCATCTGCTGGCAAAACAGCTCTTGGCCCCCTCATTAGAGCAATGGAGTGAGAGCTGCAATCAATTATAGAAGTGCCAAGGGTGATGAAAATTAGTTCCACTGGGGATTTGCCTTAAAATTTTCTTTTTTCCCCCTGAGGGAGGAGGAGAATAGATCAGAGAAGAACAAGGTTTTAATTTTTATAAAAAAGAAACAGTTCAAAATAAAATAATGAAGGCACAGCTCTCCTCAGATATAGGGCAGCTGACCAATTCAATGGGAGATGGGAAGGATATGTATAGGCCTGAAGACATGCCAGTCATGAAGCCAGGAGAGCTGAAGAATAGGAAGATACTTAAGAGGGGGGACACCAAAGTTGCATGGAAATGTCTTCAGGAAGGCGCATAATTCAGGAGAAGAAAGCCTAGATTAGATTAATTGTAGGACCACTCAGGTCTCAGTCAAGACACCAAGAGCAGACACTGGTGAGGTGACTCAAGATGCCACCACTGTGATATGAAACATCTAGCCAAGAGGAAGAGTTCCGCTGCTCACCCAAGCTCTTCTCTAAGCAAAGAATTTAGTGAAATTTGGTGGTAGTTGCTTGTTTTCCAGGTTACAGTAGCTAATAATTTTTTTAGTTTGAGTATGGGAAAAGGGATGGTATTAGCTGCAGGCTCTACTTCCCGCCCCTCCCAATCTTCCACGCACACATAATTTTCTCCTGCATTCAGAGACTGAAGGCTTTGGAAGGCTTTCTCCTAATGTCCATAGAGTCATTGGGCCTCTCCGTATAATTTAAGAGCTTGCCTTGTGCAAGGCAGTTTAGCGTATGCAGCGTTAAGCCAGTGACTGCAGCTCAAGTAGAAATGTTCTACTACATTTGTTCCAAACATCTGTAAGATACTAACTTCAAAGTGCTTAAAAAGGGCAAGTTTCTAAATCGTGGGACCTGGGAAAGGTCTATAGGGCCAGAAGGGAGAAAGGCACTTAGGAAGAGAGAAGAGCTGTTAAAGGAAGCTCTCAATTTCTCTGTTTAGAAGAAGCCAAAATTTCAAGAGGGGATTGATCTTGAGGTGTTTTGGGTTAGATTTTATTTCTGATTAATCTGTTCCTTGATATCTATGCTCAGAAAAAACAATTCTGTTTAAATCTTTTGAATGGTATTACAAAATAAACATTTCAATTTGATTTGAAGGAGTTAAACAATGTGGTCACGCTTGAAGACACTATATTAAAGTGCTGACGGATGTCCAGGTCCACTTTCCTCCATAATTAAAGCACTACTTGAATAAAACCTGAAAGGTTGTTGCCAGATCTCTTCTTTCAACCTTCTTTCATTACATTTGAGGTTCAGGTTTTGTATAAACCTTGGCAGAAACTTGAGAACCACAGTTAAATCCAGATTATATTTGACAAATAGAAACGAGCATGGCTGGGCACTTGTGGCCAAGTACATGTTGGAGTTTTATTGCAATGGAGACTTCAGTCATCAGTTGTGGTCTTCTTTGAAAATTAGCTTCTTTCCCCCTTTCATCCCCAGAATTAGAATGTTTGTAATATAAAATTTAAATATTTTTATTTCTGTTGCAATATTGCACCCAAAGCTTTCAACACAAATATTTTATTTCTCATTCATCTGGTTCTCACACAAAAGTGTGAACTTTTTGCTATGTTTGCTTCAAAACAGCAGTGTTGAGGTAAAATCTCAATTATTTTGTTGTGGGTGCTCATTCTAACAAATTGGCCAAGCCGATATGCCTTGTTCATGACCACATTTCACAAGATCCCACAGAAATAAATCTATCTCCTCTACTGTGATTACAATCTATCACACTTTTTCTGCTGTATGACCTTGTAGCAAGGTCTTATCAGCCAAAGCTATGTTGTTTTATGCCTATTATCTTATACGACATCCCTGACTGAGGTTTATTGACCCTTGCCTCCTGTTCCAGCTCTGTCAGGAGCAGGACTTCCATTTATTTGGAGTGCTCCTAGCAGTGGAAGAGGTGGGGAACTGTTTCTAAGCAGTTACTATGCTGTGTATTAAGTTAGCTGCTACATACTGAATTTTTGCAATGAGTGAAAGGTATTTGCAATGCTTCTTTCTTCAAGTGTGGATTAGGTATCTAATATGCCCTCTATTCCCTGGGAGATGCAGATGACGTGACATCCCTGGAAGGTAAGGTAATAATCACTGAAGTCAGATAGAAAACTTGTTCTCTCTGCTGACCAGAAGGGCATCTGAATGGCTTTGTTAATGCTAAACACACTAAGGATGTGAAATACAGGTAGAGTACTGTGGCAGGGTAGGAAAAATGACTGAGAACAAGTCTAGCCTTTTCTACTGATCTGAAAAAAATTCAAGACAGGTGTTTGTGAACCATCTGAGAGTACACAACTCTAAAATCTTCACAGATGGGATGGACTGTGGGTCCTTGCCATGATGTTGGGATGTGGGATATTTACAGTACGTGTTTATCTCTGTGTAACCTGCTATTAATAATGAAGAGAGTCTCTGCTCTTCTGAGATGAAATTTTCCTTTGTCTGTCTCAAAAGGCTGAAGCACAACGTAGGGCTGGGTTGAATGCTGTATCCTGAGGTGAACTGTGCTCGTAGGAAACGCCCTGTAATTGTACCCAACCGGCGCTGGTTATTGTTCTGTAGCAGTCATGTGTGCTTATGTTTTAGTTTAGCTGGGTGGGTGCTGTAAGATCGATAAAAGTTGGCAATTGCACACTTACAAGGGGGGAAAAGCACAGTTATTTAGCGGTTTTGAGAATATGATTTGCTTGATGTCAGATATGCATCCTCTGCCTTTGTAAGAGAACTATTTCTGTTGGAAGTTGTTGTATTATGTAGTTATTTCTAATGCTTGCCCATTCTTAGTGCCTTTAAAAAGAAGGGACATAGTTTCTTCTTCCTTTTCAATCATTAAAACCTTGCTTCTAGTTGTGGAGGGGTGGTTAAATCATGAGCAGCCTGGGGCTACTCCAATGTAATATCACCCTAATGGCTGCGTATCTACAAGAATACGTATTTACCACAAACCCATCCGCAGGAATTCTAATAAACAATATCTAAAAGCTCTGATTCCTGACTATAAAGGGAACAAAACCAACTGTGGGTCAATAGAAATACAAAAGAAATGCTGACTTATGTATAACATTAAGCAGAAGCAAATGTCCGGATTTGTCCTGCAGAGCTGTGTGGATGCCCACTTGAGGGAACGGGGTTTCCAGCCCGATGGGGCTGACGGCATGCGGCTGGGATGTGTGCCTTGGAAAGGGGGCAGTGCTGACATCTGGAGCCCACAAATGGGATCCAGACCGGGGAAAGAACTGAGTCTGGATGAGTTTCGATACCTTAATATTTGAGGTTATGGACTGGCGCTGGTAGGGAGTGCCTGCAGGCAACTGTGCAAGAAGCTGTCATGTTGACAGTTAAAAAAAAAACCTTAGAGCTTATTCCTAACATGTTTCAGTTAGACTTTATCTCATATTGTTATTTTGGAAATACTTTAATGTTAATCAATGCTTGATGTTGTTTTAAGCTTAAAGAAAACCCCAAACCCTCAAAAAACCCAAACCCCCAAAATACTTGATGGCAGTGCATTACCTAAATTTAGTCATATGTTAGGCATTTTAAATTTGCTTCACTGCAGTTTTATTTTTAGTTAGTTCCTAGTGAGAGTGAATAAACAGAAGGCCATACCCAAGCTTTCCACATAGGTTATCTTGGGCATAATTTTTTCTTTCTCTGCTACTTGTAATAACTCCTAAGTAATGCTGTAGGTACTGCAGAAAATAAATAGCGCATGTTTAATATTAGAGGATTGACATAAGTATGACAATAAAAATAGAAAACAGTGGAAAAAAAGGTTGCTGGTTCAGATGCTGAAGGCAGCGTAGCTGAGACGATCTGGAGCTGAGCAGGGAGGCAAAGCCCCACAGCTTGCCTAGAACAGGGTTTGTAGGGCATGACTTCATGCCTTTTCTTTGGACCAAGGTTGGCCAGGCAGAAGCTAGGCTGAGCCTAACTCCCTGCTCCAGAGGAATGCCTTAACTGCTGTGGGGGCACACCACAGGCTGTTCTAGTAATCCTGTGTTCTTAGAGAAGCAAATGTTTTGGAGACATGCCAAATTTCAGCTATGCAAATCTCCTCTTAGGAAAGGGAACACCCACAGTAACCATGTATTTAAATTCCCAATCTGAAACCTCTAATACTACTCAAATTCTTTTTTTTTTTTTTTTTTTTTTATAATTCTTTTTTAACTTAAGCAGTCATCGTGTTGCAAATGGAAGCTATTAAATCTTTGGGCAACTGGAGCATCTAAAAGTGAAGTTTCTTCCCTTCCTGCCCCAGCTGCAGACAGAAAAGAATAGTATTTTCTAGGCTCCTGTGTGTGAACAAAATAATGCAAAGGATAAAGGATCCCTGTCTATTTTTAACTTAAGCAGTCATCGTGTTGCAAATGGAAGCTATTAAATCTTTGGGCAACTGGAGCATCTAAAAGTGAAGTTTCTTCCCTTCCTGCCCCAGCTGCAGACAGAAAGCTTATTAGAATAGTATTTTCTAGGCTCCTGTGTGTGAACAAAATAATGCAAAGGATTGAGTAACCCTGTCTATGGAGTTGCTAGAAGAAGTATTGGGAAACTGGAGTGCCCTGCCTTCTTTAAAATGATCATCTTTCTCTGTAGAGACCTCCTGACATGTGTGGAGCAGTCTCAGCTTGAAATGTAGTATCAGGATTCTCCAGGCTTTCTCTTTTTGTGTGCATTGCTTTTGTGTCACTAGTATATCATATTTTTGCTTGGCAGCATGTGGTTTTTATACTGACGCTAATGTTTTGTGGGTGTCTGTTCTCAGCGCTTCTTTTGACGACTTTTTTTTTTTTATTAACTTACATCTACATGGAAAACCTCAATTTTTGAGGTCAAACTGATTCTACCGGTCACCTTATGGGAGTTCATGAAAAAGAGTCTGGTTTGTAAGTCAAAGAAGAAATTTGTTGCCCGACACTGTGATTATGTTTTCTTTATTCAAAAACTTTTGCAACTTTCTTGATGACACTGGTCTGAATTTGTTTTACAGATGACTCAGGGCTTTACTGTAAAACTTGAAAATTATCTAATTAGATTTGTACAAACTGTTCTTCTGGAATAAATTGGAGTCACTTGGCCTTTGGGGGGTTGTGCTGGTGAAGTGATTCACATTTTTGTTTTTAGGGCTTCAGATTAACAAAGCAACTGTGTGTCCTGAATTTTCATAGATGTGGAAATAGTTTTTTGGGTGTTTTAGTATGTGTTACAGTACTGCAATGATAAGCTGCTAGCATCTTCTGTAAGCAGTGGCAAGAAAGAGGAGTTTCCGTAGTGGGATTCATTGTCTTTTATAAACCCATGTATGTAAGATTTCTCTCTCCCTGCAGTGCCTGACTGATGCAGGAGCACAGACTGCCATTTTACACTAAATGCCTTGCATTTAGGTGGCTGAAGGTAGCGGGGATTCATCTCTGGCTCTGCTACTCGTGTGTGGAAGAAGGATTTCAATTGCAAAGGAAGAATGCTGCTCAACAGGATTAAGAAGGGTAGCATTAGGACCTAAAGTGTCTTCTGGACTGATTATTGAAAGCCACAGGGATAAAATTCTGGTGATTTTAATAAGATAATGTTTTCCTTTTAAGACCAGCTAACTCCAGCTGAGCCTACTGAGGTCACCTTCCAGCTAGAAGATCTCTGTCTGTGGAAGGGGAATGGTGCCCTGAAGTGGACGGAAAAGATTGTTATCTTGAATAAATGTGCAATAAGTAGGACTCTGTAAGCTCTGTAAGTGACTCCAAACTTTTGTGCGTGCAGCTGATGGTAGAAGTTAAGCGAAGCTCTGCTCAGGGCAGCCACACATTTGAGAGGTAAACCGGTATTTAACGGTGATGAAGATTGAATACCAGTGCCCCTTGCTTTCTTCTGCCACGGCATGATGTAGCCTACATGTCTGCTGTTCCTGTGACTTAAAATCAGCTTCCTCCGCCTCCCCTCGCTCCTCTCCGCTGTCAGCGATGGCATTTTCCAGATCCCTTCCCAGGACTTAACTCACATTCTGAGCCTGAGCAGTCCTGCCTCTCAGGCTTGCGTTAAAGCGTCTGCCTTGGGTGGAAGATGATATACAGTAGTCTCCTTTATTTACAGGAATGTCTCTTTAATGAGAAATACCCTCTAGAATTTCCCCCAAAGAATAGTCTGGCTGCTGTACTCGCACGTCCTATTCCCCAGGACACCCACGGAAAGGGCATATGGATTTCTCACTGCCCCGAGTGAAAAATGTTCCTGGTGAACGTAAATTTTCTTCTGAAGTTCATAGGTATATTGGGATCTATGGTCTTTTTGTGTGGTTTGGAGTGCTGCTCTGCTCTTTGCCTCTGAAAGAGGGGTTTGATTTATAGTGGTTCTCTGTGAAAAATGGTAATACATGACTTATAATGGTATTCAGCTGACAACAATGATTTCCCAAGTGCTCATTTAAAAAAATAAAAGTGCAGAAGGAGGCTCAAGCTGTCTGATAAATTTGAGGCCATCTCCACCATGCCCAAAACCTTAAGCTGTGGGTACTTGTGGGAAGATCTGGAAGAGACATGGGTTTGTTCTGCAAAATTTGACAGAGGCACAGTACAAGACCCCCTGGGAAAAGCTGCAACCTTTTATGCACCCTCCCAAAGGGGCTGAGCAGTCTGTGGGGCTTCCCCCCACCTTGCCCTGCCCTCCCCAACAAGCGCCTGTGAAATTCAGACCTGGATCACAGCGTCTGTGCTCTGAGCAATGGTTTTGGTCCAGCCTTTGCCTGTGGAAGCTGTTGTTCTTGCTTAGGTCAGACAGCAAGCTCAGTGGAAGAGCTGGCCCGTAACCCCTGAGCACTCTGAATTCACTATGTACTGTGACTTCAGGATGCATCTCCTCCTGCATTTAGATAAAGCCAGATGTTTTCTTATTTCCATGAGTGCTCTGGGGATAGCTCTGTCTGCCAGATCAAATGGTTTGGGGCTTCTGGACGCTGCTTGAGGTTGGGAAGAGCTGTTGCACGTTGATATTTTGTTGTTGTTGTTCAGTAGTTTCCTTCATCTTGTATTTCTGATAAGATCTCTCTCTCTTTCCACTTAATCCCCTTCCCTTGGTGTGTGAGTTGGTGTCAGAATGAAAATGTATAGGTGCCTTCACACACCAAGGGAAGGGGATTTGGTGTCAGAATGAAAATGTATAGGTGCCCCTTACTCTGTATCCCTCCTACCTGCTCAGATGGTGCTAACGCCTTGTCTGAGGGAAACGGACCCCTCGGTGAATAAATACCTCTCTAATAAAGGGAAAAAATATTTTACTTTCCCTGATGCCAAAGGGGAGTGCTTGCAACAGCAGCAGGCTGTTGCTGCCTGATTCTCTGCCAGCGCCTCCTTAGCCCAGCATTTCCTAGGGGAGAGCTTTTGGCTTCAGTGATGTGTTACTTGCAAAGATAAAGAATTGTGGCCTTTTTCTCTACTGACTAGGCATAGCAAGTTTCTCTTGTTAAGAATATTTCATTAAAACTTTATCCCTATGTGCTGCAAACTGCTCTTGTCATAACAGTGTCCAGATGTGTCTTTAAAATTGTCTTTATCCATTGATTTTGATAACCTTCCTTGGCAACTTACCCTCTGTGCTGAACACTGTATGCGTTATCATGAGAAGTTCTGCTCGAGTGCCTGGGTCTCTCCTGGTGTTTTCTTTTTTTTTTTTTTTTTTTTTTTTTTGTTTTTAGTGAGAGGCTTATAGTTCTCTGGTCGGGGACCAAACAAGTTAAAATAAAACCCAGTCATTTTGCCTTATCTCACTGGTAAAACACTGTCTGCAGGAGCTGAATTCATCCTCTTGTTTTTGCTGGTTTAGCCGTTCGTTATTCCCCCTGCCTTTTCTATTCAAAGCGTCCCAGCCTCTTGCACAGCAAAGCTCTTCTTTCCCATGCCTTGATTGAAACTTCCTCCCGTTTCAGCTGTGCCTTACCAAGAGTACTTTGTCCTGAGCAGTAAAGGAAAGACGCAGCTCCTCGACACTGGCTTGCAAAGCCCATGCTGAGAATTCTTGTTTTCATACAATAACAGTCTTCCTAAGGAAGGCAGTCGGAACAGCACACGTCATCCGCGCTGTGCAAGGCAATGGCATCACTCGGGCTGGTATGATGTCCTTTGTTAATGCACCCTCTGGACCTATTTGCATTCATATGTACAGTGGGAAATTGTAAGGGCTTCATGAGACCTAGAACCAATAAAGCTTCTCAGGAGGGATTCCTGGGGGCCTATGTTGTTTCCAATTTGGGAGGTTTGCATCTTTTTTTTTTCTTTGCTTGCAAATGCTTAACATCAGGCTTGCATTTTTATTTTTTACTCTATTTAGAAGGCCTATTTTGAATTCTCAGAAGGATTTTTCTTTTTTTTTCCTTTTTTAAATTTATTTTTCTTTATGGTACTCTAGTGTCACAGCCACAGATAAAGCAAATGTTTAATCTTCAGTTTTTAAATTATCAGCAGCAATATTTGGTATTTTATTTTCCTTTTCTCCTAATGAAATGCCTACAAGTACCTATAAAAAAGGGCTTTATCTTTCTCTGATAAGAGTCTTTTATCAATGGTTGCTACTGCTTCTGACCACTTGCTGCATCCTGTATGTGACACTTATATCAGTGTATCGGTTTGAGCGACCTGGGTGCTGGCATCCTTTTGGTACTGACAGAGCTGGACTTGTAACCATAATCTGTCTCAGTAATGACACATATTAGTTCCAGGGGAGTCCTTAAGTTGGGCAGCTTCAGCATCTTCCTGCCACGTCACATCTGTGGCTTGCAGCAGTACCAAGGGGAGCTGGGTTCAGCAAACCACGTGCTTACTTCATCCTTGCGTATTTGGAGACGTGGTTTCTGGATACGCTTGTTGTGTCCTACTCTGCTTCTCTGATTAAGCCGCCTTCTTGTAAATCTATTTCTGATGTAAGTGCTACTCTCTTGCATGTGTTCTTGAATATTTTTCCATCATTAATTTTTAGTTTTATCCAATACCAGGCCTATTGCTGAAGATTCGATGCCTAGAGATGTAAAATAAGTGAACGTGAACATTTCAATAGTGACTTAAAGCATAAATCCCTGAATTCAAATCTGTCATCTTTTCTTGTCAGGGAAGATAAAACATTAAAGGAAAATAATAGGTAGGAGTAGCATTAAGGAGTTACGGTTCTTGATTGCTTGATGCATGGAAGATAAGAATTTTGGATCTTCCCAGATTTCGTTATTCTCCAGTCCATCATTTGCCATTTCAAATGAATCAGCATCCTGTCAATCACGCAGTCTTGCTTCATTATTGCAAGAATTATATCTGAGTCAATCTGAGTTAAAGTATGGTATTGACTATGCAGATAGCAACGTTTCAGTCATGTCAGCAGAGAAAAATGGAAAGTGCTGCCTGGATCAGACCAAGGTTTGGCTGAAATCCTGTTCAATGTTGCCTGTCCCTGTCTTTTGCAGTCCTGAGAACCACACTGACCCTTGGTGCGAGTCCTTTAAGCGCTGTTAATGCCAGTCCTGTTCTGTAACGCAGAAAAATGCCGACCACCTCACTACAGACAGAACCATAATGCTAGTCACGCTGCTGCATGAAGCTTTGCCCGTGGCACTGCTGTGCCTCCTGCTTGTCCCTGTGGCCTGGAGCGCAGTTGTGGCCGGAGGACGCAGGCAGATGCGGAGCAGGCAGCCTGCACTGCTGCTGCTCTCAGCAAGGACTGCACTGACTGGTGTTGAAGGGGAGCGGGGTGTATGCCCTGGAGGCTTTTAGAAAGACATCTATGTTTGATACATCCAATCCTCAAAAAAAAAAAAATCTAAAAATAGCTCAAAAATGGCCAAAGTACTGATTTCTTTTCTATCAAATTCTTGTCGCCACCAGAAGAGAACTGTTGTGTTACCTGTTTGAAAGAGCACAAGTTTGAGAATGGACTACCCTAAATTGTGGTTTTGCTTTTGTTAAGTGAAGTCATTTTCCTGTTTGCAGTCCTATTTCCTTTAATTCCAACTGCAGTGGCCTGTGGGTAAAAAAGAGCACTTTTGTTTTCTGATGATTACAGTATAACCATGGCATAATATTCTAATATTTACACTGGAGTAAATGCTGCTGTTGCTGTGAGGCAAACGTGTTTCATAATCTGGTATGGACCTCCAAGCATCTGGCATGGGAGAGCCCCGATAGCCCCACACAGCAGGGAGGAGGAAAACTGGGAAGAGAAATCCTTGGGTCGCCCAAGCTAATGGCCTCTATCTTCTGCATGCCCTGCAAAATGGTAAACTCTGTGCATCCTTCTTCCTAAATGACAAAAGAATCTGACTCTTTAATCCTCTCTCTCTAATTACCTTACATCTGTACCTTGCTTGATTTGGGCCTTAATGCAGCAAAGCTTTTTAAGCATGTTAAAGTGTTTTCCTTAATGAGGTCCTTGGGTTCTAATTCAAATACTCCTAGAGGCCTTTCTTCCCTGGTTTGGACAGTATTTCCCCCTTTCTAGACAGAATCAAAGCATGGTACTTTTTTTGCCTCCTTGGCATGCCTCACAGAAACCTCTTATCAGTGCTTGAAAGCATTTTGGCTCTTTTTCTCCAAACATGCTGGCGATAAAGCTGATCTGATATGTAGGTATAGTCAGGACAGACCTTTCAGTAGGGCTCAGGAGCTGCTGCTCACACTGCTGAGAGTGCTCCAGGGTGAGCATCTGACATGCAACTGCATCCCACTGCCCACCCTAACTGTTGGGGTGCTCCCCAGGGCGCTCATCATCCTCCTGCTTGCTACAAACTGGCAGCACCTTGCATAAGGCCATGCAGCCATCCACCTTTCCTCCTCTTCCAAGGCAAAGGACTCGGATTCTTCCTGAATATTTGCTTTAGTTTTCATGCTACTTCAAAGCTTCTTCAGAAAGTTGATTTGCTGTTTTGCCACCCAAAGTTTGGTTCCCAGCATTCTCTTATAGCTGTACCAGCCAATAGCGACCCCTCTCCTGTTTTGCAGCACCTCCCTTTTTATTTGGTGCCAGCCTGGTTTCTAGTGGACTTTGTGCGGTGCAGTTATTTCTCATTGCAGGCAAGCAAGTGCCAAGCATACTTAGCCTGTTTCTGCCCGTGGGTGTGACCCTCCTATGCCTCTGCCCTGCCTTGCCATCTCTCTGCTGATCCTTTTGCCTGGTCTCCTTCTCTAGCTAATTTGCTCCTAAAACTTGCAGCCATTCATACTCAAGAAATGAATCTCGGAAAGGATACACTGGACTCACGGCATCTGCAAACTGTTGCCTTATTGCCTCTGCCTCTAACCAAAGTTTTCCCCCGTCTCCATGTCTGTCTTCTCTATTGAGACTGCAGGGCAGAGATCCTCTCTCTCTTTTCAGAGGGGATCGTGACTTCAGCTGAGCCCTACAGGCTTCAGTGTAATACGGAATTATATTTGTTTTAATTTAATTAACTATTTGTATTCTCTTGGTGTGTTGCATTCTGCTCTGAAGATTTTGTGTTGCTAGACGGATTGCTATTGCTGAACAACCCAATGGTATTGAAGAGCAATCCCTAACCTTTTAAGAGGGGTAGTTCAGGCAACGTTGAAGAGCATATCATGATGTGTAACATATCCCTTCTACAGTAAAGCCGGATAATTTACACCCCTATAGAACGTTCTCTATGAGGATCTGTGTGCTTTTAAAGGGAGCTTTAAGAATCTGCTCAGGTTTTCTAGAATTGTATGGGTGTTGTCCAAGTTTAAAATTTTATTGGTCGTCTTCATTGTGGCAGAAAATTGAGTTTCCCTTTTATTAGTCTATAATGGTGGCTGGTATATGTCACACCACTCAGTTAAAAAATTAAAACAAAGTCTATTTTAAAGTTGGAGACTGCTGTATTTCATATTTCCACTGCCCCAAGGAAATATCTTAAAATTGCTTTACTGCTTTTGAAAGAAAAATGTTCTGGCTGGATTTGGAAGTGGACTGTGGTAACCCTATTTCACATTAAAGAAGCTAAACTATAAGGAAGAGCTGCTTATCACAAATCTGTGGCAGAGAGCCATAGGATATAAAGTGCAGATGAATGCAGAGAAAGTCCCTCTACTCTAATAAAAAGTGTGGAAACAATTTCACTGCCTTTTTAATCCATACAATGCCCTGTGGGCATACAAGGCAACAAAGGGCATCCCAAGGTAATTGATACAGGCCAAAAGAGCACCCCGAGTGATAGCAGCATGTGAAGGTAGTCATGCCCGGCATCTGAGAGATGTGGCACATCCCCAGATTTGCAGACTGCAGCTCCGGAGAGCAACTTGTATTTCTCCCTCATGTTCAGATTCCTTCTTTCACCTTGGACCTTGCTCCGTCTTGTGCTGAAGTTGAGAGCAAAGCCTTTGCTAAGGTCTCAGGGCAGGTTTGGTCCTTCACCTCCCCAGTCATTGGGCCCTGGGTTGAAAGAAAGGGGTGGTTTCTTCTAATTTGTCCCCTCTCTCTCGAGAGCAGCAAGCACTTTGGCATCCAGGCAGACTTGTTTTTTCTGTATCTTTATGGTATTTAACATGTCAGCTCTGCATCTCAGCTGGGACTTTGGGTGTTACTGTGATATTATCATAATCATCGCAGGCAAATGGGCAAAGGATTCAGGGCTCAGTAAATGTTTTCTCTTGGGTTTGGCCACCGGCGTCTGCGTGCGTTCTGTTGCCGTAATCTTGTCTGAGCGCGTTGCAAGTGCCCACCGTTTACTTTTGGGATTCATCGAACACATCATTAAATTACTTCTGCAGGTTAATTGAAGAAGCTACATGAGTTCAGGCGTTAGGATGAGCTGAGTACTAATCCCTTCTGTGTGTTTTGAAAGCCCATCTCAAAATCAATAAGTATGCAGCCATTGTCCCCTTTTAAATAAATATTGCCATAAAGGGCCCAGTCCTTGCTGGTATAGACAGTGCTGCTTGGGCTGTTCTGTGACAGTATCTTTTGGAGGAGGACACAAAAGGGCAAACCATAAACCCAAAGAAAAACACTTTTATAGAGTGAGTCAGATTAAAATCAAGCAGGTTGTGGAGGAAATGATGCCTGGTTTAGTGTGCTTTAATTAATCTATTTTAGGTTTGCATCACTAATTAATCTCTTTTATGGTTCACATTACTGCATGCAAGTGCATATTTGTAACGTGATAGTTTGTCCTAACTGCTAGCATATCCTTGTAAAATAAATAAGTAGTCATTTCTGCCTGCAGTTGTTTTCTGTGAATTTCCAATCTTTCAATGACTTTACATGAAATGCAGAGTAGCTGTGGTGGGCGACAGGAGGCTCTGTATGATCAACAATAACTCTGTTAAGGGCAACGGCTGGAGCTGCTGGTCACTCACAGGTTGTGACCCAGTAAGATCCTTGAACAAAACATATGCTTTTGGGAACTTTAACTCTTTAAAAACACCCGTACCTGATGACCAGTATTTGCAAGAGAGTAGGAGCAATGTGCAGAGGCAGAGGACGTGTGATGGTTTTCGCCACGGATGGAGACATCATGATGCAAGTCTCCAAGATACAGGAGTGAGTGAGTCAGAGTAAACATGGGAATGTCAGAACTGACTGTCTTCCTCGATGTTGCTATGATATAATCCATCTCTTGGCAGTCAAGTATTTGCACGGCCCTAGAAGGATCCAGGCTTGGACAAAGTGCTTTAAAGCTGATTGGTTTGCTGTGAAAAAAAAAAAAAAACCCTTTGGAGGTCTTGCTTCAGGCCCAAATCTATTGGGTGTCTCTTCTTCCATTCCCAGCTGTGGTTTCTGATGCAAGGTACAGGACAGGACTTGGTCTTTAGGCCCTGGAATAATCCAGCTTCCAAAAGTAAAGGCATCAATGGATCAGACAGCACTTTAAGCCTGCTCGTGGGGGCTGCCTCCATCCTAGCAGAAGAATGAGATCTGGCTGGCAGATCGTTGGATTAAAACACTCTGACACCCAATAGTTTATCAACAAGGAAGGAATAAGATCGATGCACAAATTGGTCTGGGTAGTCTGAATGCAGAGGCTGTGTTTAACTGAGCAGTAGGAAAAAGGAGGCTTCCATATTTCCGACAGGATCTTAAAAAGGCTTTGCAGATCCTGGGGAATCATTGATATCTAGCTGGAGAGAAGCTGAGAAAAATGAATTGCTGCTGTGCAAAGGAAGGCCCTTTCACTGCCAGTGGTGTGCAGCATGCTGCCTCCAAAGAAAGAATGAAAACAGGGAAGTAAAGCGTGTGGGTGAGATGCATGACAAATTAAACCTCTGGATAACCTCATGTCGGTAAATCACTTGCCCCAAACACTAGTACTTCGTTCCTCAAAATGCCATGAAATCTTGTAAAAGCAGGACTTTACACCCTGCGTATTTGAAGCTGAAGCCTTACTTAAGTGCATAAAATAGCGGATTTTGGGAAAACTCTGCAGGGCCATTATGTACCACAGGCTGTACCTTCATGTGGTGTTCCAGTCAAAACATCCCATGGTTGGGGTGAAATGGGGGAAATGTCTTTGATATGGCATTTAGGGTACACCAAAAGTTGGGCAAATGTCTTATGCTTAATTTGAATCTCAGCTAGAAAACCAAACCAAGCTCCATCCTCCAGGAACCAGCCTCAGTTCTGCACATTTGTGACAAGCTGGGACCTTCTTGTGCAATGTAAGGTCTCTTTGCAGACCCTTGTATGTGATAAATGGTTTAATTGTAAAAAGCTTTCATTAGTTACTATATAGCTGAGATAACTATTGTTATACAGTGGTTACAGGTAATGCAACGTTCCCAATTAAATTATATATATGCTGGAATTCAGCCAGAAAGAGCACTTTGGGCAACCTTTCCTCTGCCTCCCTGCGCTCACCCTTGCTGCTTAGCACAGCAGAGAGCCAAAGCCAGGTGCAGCCCATGTGTTCGGATAGATTTGTTCCGTTGCACTTCCTTCGGTAGGCAGGGCAGAAATGCTTGCATTTTCAGGCACACGAAGGAATTCAGTGCCTTTGTTAATGCTGTTTTGTTAGCGGACTTAAAACAAGATAGCTTCTTGGAATCAAAATGGTTAAAATTACTTTTTGGGATTTTTTTTTCTTTTGGACTAAAATGCCTCATAAAAGCCTGTCTTTGAGATGGATTTTGGTCTTTTATGTGTCTCTCTGATATTACTTTATTTACTATTTGTATTGCAATAATGTTGAGGACCGGGATCTTATTATGCTTAGAACAAATGCAATCAAAAAAAAAAAAAAAAAAAGACAAACCCTCAACAAACTAATTCTGTATTTTTCTCTTAGTGAGGCACCAGAATACAGGCAGACTTTAAGAAGGGCTTGAAGGAGAGTGATGCATTTATAAACAGAGTGATTATAAAAACCCATGCATGCTGCCTAGCCATAATGCTGCCTGGGTAATTTAGTAAATGGGAAACCATGGGGCAATATCACTGCAGGAAGAGAACTGGGGCTGTAGAGAGGAGAAGTGGTAGGGGAGGTCGCTCAGGCCCTGAAGAGTCCTGTGTTGAGGTAAGGGGATGAAGAGGTGCAAATGTGGATGTGGTGGCTCTGGGTAAAGCTCTAAGAAGAGACTGACAGCAGTGCTGCTGGGAGCTTGCCATTCATCTACCTGTCTGTGTCTCAGACTGACAGTCTAGCAACCATCTAAAACTTGAAAGAGAAGGGAAGTTTCTAAGATGAACAGATTCATACAAAAGCAATAATTCTGCTTTTTTTTCAGGAAAGTCCCCCTTGCCTGCCTCATCTGTGCAGAATAAGCTGCTAGTTTGTGGTGCAGCTTTACAAAGCCCAACTCTTGGTGGATGAGCTCTGAAATGGGCTCAAAAATGCAAACAAATTCTTCTGCCTCCCGTGTCTTTTTCTGATAGTGGCTACTCAAAAGTCCCATGTTTGAGGCAGTAAAATATGGCTTCCAGCTGAAGCTGAATTGCGGTGTATTGCTGCTGTAGAGTCCTGAGTTTTGCTGCATGAAAACACAGTTCTAGGTAATTGCATGCATTTCCCAAATGGTGTTAAATTTCAAATCCAGGTGCAAATTCTAGTAATGTCATCTGTCCTTCAGGCTCTAGCAGAACCACCAGCTCCAGCCAATTGTAACCACATGTAAAATAAAATGGTGCAAGTAGCTATGTTATTTATAAAGCGTTGTACCAACGCTTCCTGACCAAATGTTGAAATGTCGATGTGTTTGTGACACAGGGATGCTGATAAAGGCTGGCTTGAAGGCAAAGGGACAGGGCAGACGGGCATGGTGTTGGGCTGGTGCCCCTGCACAACCAACTGCTCCGAAGTGCAACCCATTGCAGGCAAGGGGAGTCAGGCAGAAACATGTCCCTGCTGTAAGTTCAAGCAAAATTGTGCTTTGGGGTTTGCTTCATTTCAGAATTAAAGATTGGCCATAAACTGGGTAAAGTGAACTTTCTCACATTTTACCAATAGGCATCCCTGAAGCTGCAGGGATGAGGCAGACGGAGGAAAATGAGAAAATACAGGGCGCTCTGTCCTAATAGAGTTTGTAGATCAGCAGTAAATGAGAGTGCAGCCTGTTTTGGAGGGTTGCTTTCATGCATCAGAGGCAGGCTCCCACCCTTGGACTTCCCTGCCAGGCTGTAAACTGAGAGCTTGCGATGGCTTTGGTCAGTGGGTACCAGAGCCGCCCTCCCGCAGGAGTAGCAGCGGAGGGGCTGTGCCTGGAGAGCTGCGAGACTCGTGACCTTCAGCTCAGCTCTGGGGTTTGATCTCCTCTCTACTGTGGGAGAAGCTTTGTCTGGTTTATTTTGCTCAGTCAGCACAGAAATGTGCACATCTATTTTTCCAGCCTGAGACCATTCTCGTCTTTAAGTCTTACTGAACAAATGAGATATTGTTCACTAGTTCTGAGAGCTGTTTGTTAGTTTAAAAAAAAAAAAAAAATCTCCTTTCTCCCTTGTAGCAAAGAAAGTTAATTGAAGTAACAACTGGTTTAACACTATCTTGTTTAAAAAAAAAAATAAATTTCTAATAAATGTTTAACATTTTAACAAAGTTCAGTACACGCTCCAGCAGTACTGCATCTGTGTTTCCTCTGCTCTTTTTTTAAGCTTGGCATACAAAGTACCATTTAAATACCATGGTGAAAAGGGCAAGCATTCGATTTAATGCCTTTGAAATTCTTCTGGAATTAAATCCTGGGCAATATATCTCAGTCGAGCAGTGTTACATGTAGCCACATGCAGCTAATGAGCCATCAAAGGCAATGCTTTAAATCCCCATGCATACAGTACACAGATCCTTTATTTTTGCTGTCATAACGCAAATCACCAACCTTGATTCTAAATCAAACACAGGGAAAAGGAAGAAAGAAAAAAAAAAGGAAAAAGGAGAGAGTAACTTTGTGGCTAATTGGAAAGAAATTTGAAACAACAGTTGAGGTTTCTTTCAACACCATTAATCACCTTTGCTGGAACATCCTTCACAACCCAAGCTTTTCTTGTCCTTGTTGCTATTTTCCCTCTTTAACGTGGTACAAAATGTACATACTCTTTGCTGTTCTTTCATTCCTCTCACACTGTGGTGGAAGGGCGTAGAGTACGGCCCATTACAGCTCCTTTTGGTTTTGGCAGGGCCCCAGGTTTTCCGCCTTCATCTGGTGCCCTGAACTTACCAGTAAGGACATGGCTGCTTCTGCCCAGCGGGTTGCATGGGGGAGATGCTGATTCATCTCCTACACTGTCCAGCACAGCAAGGCTGAGACCTCAAGGATATAATGCAATGAAAATAAGAAGCCAAAATGGGAGGGTGCAAGATGATATTTGTGTACAGAGTCAAGATATGGGTTCTGCCAGCATTTCCTTCCCCTACCTTGTTTTCCCCCAGGCAAAATGAACATATGCGACAGCTTCGGATCCATGCTGGTTGCCTGCAGGCTGCTTAATGGCCAGTGTAAAATGAGTGATGGCCGTTATCCAGCTCCATAACCATGAGCATTCACCTTGCTAAAATCCTTGAGGTACCTGGAAGGAGGAGGCTCTGCTGAGGGCCACCTGGGGCTCCTGCAGCCCTTGAGCAGAGGGGCAGCGCTGGGAACGTGTGGAAAGCCACACCAGTTGCCTTGGCCTCCTTGCTTTTCATAGGGACTATGGGGAGATCAAAGTAAGTTGTCCCCAGCCTGTTTTCCATTTGGTTGAGCTATTTGCCAGCAGGACAGATGAATGGGCCCTCTGTGTGTGTGTGTTTTTTTGATAATTTTGTTTTAATTTTTAAAGGTGAGAAGTCATCACTGCACATAAGCAGGCTGATAGCTGTGAGGTGAGGGGCTGTACACTCCACATGCACTGTTCCCAGCACCTTTTCTTGACTGGTTTGTGTTTTGGACAGCTTCATGGGGTAGGTTTATAATGACTCATGTCAGATATCCTTTAATTGCGCTATGGTGATGATGGAAGCTAGAAAATGAGCAACCGCGAGAAGCAGCCATTTGCGTTAAGTGAAAGATGTTTGTAGGCTAAGAGGTAGCGCTTGCCTTAAACACTTGAAATACCCAAGGTAGTTAAAAAGGTGGGAGCAGGGAAAGGTTGTTGTTGCCTCTACAGCTGCATCAATATGGCACAGAGGAATTAATCTCTCCAGAGATGTTAGGGAGAGGATTACTTAAACCCAGCCTTACCCATGGAGGTGTGTTTGAATGCTGTGGCTCAGTGTCCACATGCTGCTCCCATGTACTCTGAAGCCGCGTGTGTATGTGAATCACATACATGTGTGGAAGTGCGCTCGTTTGCTGCACTATTCTCAAGTGGTGAGTGGAAAAAGCCTGAGTTGGAATTTGAAACTATGATAATCCGTTAAAAATAATTAATAATCTAGTAAGCAATAATGAAAACTGCTTAGGAAATTGGAGGGAGCTCTGCACAAGTCCTTCAGCCTGCTACATTAACCAGGGTATTTCCAAGCTCCTACAGTTTATCTCTGCAACGTAATTTTTCAGCAAAATAATGTTTGTGCATTCTTATTTAAATGTTAACATCAGTTCTCAGTAATGGAGTGATTAAGAGGTTATAACGTTTACTGAACTTTGAATTTTCTCTGGTTTTGATCCTCAGGTGATATGACTCAGACTTCGTGAAATGTTTAACTTTCTGGCGAAAGAGGTATAGAAAAAATAAATTGCTTTACTATAGTAATTAAAATAACATTTTCTACTTTAAAGTATTTTTGTCTATACATGTATGTATGCATGTTTATATAGCATACACAAGTCTTCAGTTTTTTTCCTATAGTAGAAATTCTCTTCATACCTTAAGAAAGGCATCAGTGGAGACTGGTCGTCTTTGTATTCAGCCTATGTTAATGTGATGAATAGAGGTATTTTCCCTGTACCATTGCAAATATTTATAAACCACACATCACTGCAATTTACTTTAAAATGTATTTTCTCTTGTAGGGGTTTCCTCTGTTTGTCATGGTATTTATCCGACTGGGAAACACTGAAAAATGGGAATGTGTTAACAGAACAAGCTAGAATGATACAAATCATTCTCTTTCTGCCCCTCTGTGGGAATAATGTGAATATTTATAGATCTGGAAAGCTTTCAGGAGTCTTTAATAAGTGAGAGCCAAACCATTCTCTTTGTGCTGATGCCATTTCTTGCTTCGACCTGAACATCCATCAGCCAGGAGCTGTAGCACCAACGAGACTGAATCAAATCAGCCACCTATACTTAGTCCAAATTTGTGGGTTTTTTTCTATTAAAATTGCAATAGAGCAGGAGCAAAGGTGCAGAGTCCTGCAAGGGTAACGTTGTTCACAGCACATGTCAAAAAGGACACTTAAATGCAGTCATCTTGGGGAGTGGGAAAGATGTGGCTTCCTGCTTTTAGACACCGCTGTGAAGTTGCATGGATTGAACGCGAGACCTATTCAACTGGCTTGTCTCACGCAGCTAGCAGTGTTCCCCGTGTGACATTTAGCAGTGGTTTCCAGGCCTCTGCAGCGGTCGCCTTTTGCCAAACTGTTTTATGTGGAAGGTGGGTAGGATTTTATGAGAAGTGAAAGCATGCTGATAAGACAAAAGAGGAGGTTCCAGTGAGCTCCTCTCGCTTATTGAAGCCAACTGATGGAGTGGGGAAAGGAGGAGGGTTTAACATGATCTGGTGGGAAAGCAGAGAGCAGAAAAAGTACTTCAAAGCAAAGGCTGAGCAGGGGTCAGATGCAGTGTCACGTCCAGAGAGAAATGAAGAGGGGAAAACCTGAACTCCCTGCGCCTTCCCTGACAAAGAGAGCAGTGTCAGGTACTAGAGGGAAGAGTGGAGGTTGGCTAAAACGGACACGTTTCAGGGAAAAGGAGGTTAGAGAAATCTGGCAAAAAAGAAAATTCATTGTGATTTAAAAAAAAAAAGTAGAGCACCTCATGAAAAATCAGTTAAAGCTCTCCTGTTCTCTTTTCTTTTTTGAGTTTCTAGGGACAAGGTAGGAGCAGAGCTCCTGAAAGTGAGTGGGAGTGTGCGTGTCTTGTAAGAGGAGATGTGAGGTTGGGTTTTGGCATAGCTCATTCTTCATACGACTCTTTCATGTAAAGGTCATATTTGAGTCTTTTGTTGTTGTTGGCTTTAGGACTGAAGGCCCAATTCTGACCGGGGCACAAGTCCCCCTTTCTGTAATACAGCCCAAGTTAAATCTGCAGGATAGATCCTCAATTCTTTGTTCGCATACAGCCAAAACAAATCAATAAAACACATTCAAAGACTCACTTGGGATTGCAGATCCTATAAAGCCTTCCAGAATGTTAAGTTTTACCATAGCATTTTGCCTGATAATGTTGTGTGGGCATGTAGCAACTGTATCCTGTAGCAGTAAATGGTCATACAAGAACTGGAAAGTTACCTGTTATAAAATATCCCTGGTAATTTTGTGTGTGTTGTCTAAGGATGGAGGTAAAGCAGTCACAAACCAAGAATATAGGGCAGGAAGAATGGATTACAGTTGCTTTGATCTGCATTAAATCTAGCTTTGGGGTGTGGGGGGGGATAAGCGTCAAGTATGACTAAGTATGACACAAGGAGATGCACTGGCTGCACTGGGGTCACATCCAGACAACTGTCTGCTGCACCCAGCTGCAAGCGCTGGTAGAAAGTGGGGTGTGGGACCACCTCAGTGGCCACACATACAGCTTCACAGTGAGAACGGTAAGGATTATCTTCAGGAGAAGCCTGACTAGCTGATACCAAAGCGGAGAACAGGTTACTACTGACTTGTGCTGAAGCACTGGCCCTTTGCCTGGTTGTTGCCAAGCTGCGTGGCAAGCTCTCGGGGAGTCTGGGTTTCTAGGGTCTGCTGGCTCAGCACCTCCCAGCCATTCAGGCTGCTCCTGGCTCCGGTGTCTGCAGGTTTAGCATAAACATGTCCTAGCAGCTGCCTGAGTTGAGGGTACCCAGCTCCATGGTTTCCTTGCAGAGGAGCCAGTGGTCTGGCAACCTCTGCTGCATCCTCCTGACAGCCTGGGAACAGGCTTGGGGACACCTGGCTCCCTCTCGGGTTACTGGAAAGGAAAGATGAGTGTCTGGCAGCTCGAGGGACCAAGAAATGGGAATCTCAGCTGTTGCCTAATTTGGAAAAACTTAATACTGTTTTGATGGGGTTTTTTCTTATTTTCTGCCTGTAAAGAATGCTGTAATTTCTAATCCTCTCTCCAAAACAGAATGATGATAATTTTATTCCAAACTCCCCATGGACTGAATTTCGGTTGCTCTACCCTCAAGATTAATCAGATTTTCTGTTGCGTGTCCTTTCTCCAGACCACAGTCTCTGCTTCTCTGTGCTAGTCCTTTTGTCTTTAGGGTTCAGTTCCCTTGACCATGCATACACTGTAAAGTGGTTGCTTTTTCTCTTCTTCTAGTGTTTAGAGAAACTTTCTTAACAGTATTTTTTCCCAAAGGCCAATTTAGATGCTGCTTTCTCTTTGGTAATTGTTTCTGTCCTTTTAATAATCCTGGGACATGGTGGAGCCCGTCTGTGCTCACTTCTCAGCCCCTATTTCTGAACTGCACACTCCTCTTTCTGTCGCCTCCCTGTCCTATATTGGGACTCCAGCTCTCCCCAGACCTGCTGTCTCATTGACATCACCAAGGCTGTCCAACTGCTCCCTCCACCCTGGAGCAAACCCAAAATACAGTAAGCTCTTATGGTTAAGGGAAAACGTCTGAGTCAGGGAGCAAACCGACACAGAGAACTTAAATGTCTCAGAGCATCAGTTATATTAAAAATTACTGAAGGAAGAAGGGTCAGTATGGGAGACTGTGGCCTCCTCTCTCATTTTGATGATTACTGAGCTAAAATCTCAGTGATGAGGTCATACTGTCCCCCAATGAAAAGGCTGTTATATTCAGCAGGTGAAATACATAAACATTTAAGAAAGTGGCTGTGCACCAATGTTTTGCAGTGTATTGGTTGTTAAGTCATCTGCAGTTACAGGACAGTTAGGAAGGGCTTTTTTGGCTTGTTTTAATGTTGTGGAGTGCTAGCTACCTGCAGCAGGAAAAGATGCTGTGTGCTCAGAGCAAATGCACTCATCTTGGAGGTTGCTGGATGTCTTGAGCCTGGGCAAACACCTGGAATGGTGGTTTCATCATTTCTGTGCAGACAATAGCCCTGTCCAAAAGCTTCAGTTGTCCCCTTGCTGGTGTGAACATCCTGGCTCAGCTCAGCCCTCTCTGCCCTTCCTTGCTCGCAGGGGAAATGGTAGCATGCTCAAGAGACTCATCCATGTCCTGGGTGATGTGCCTTGTCCTCGGATTGCCAGTCTGGTGTCTGCAATAACTCAGAGCAGTCTTAGTCTGTGACTTTTGGGAGCTGATGAGGTTTGCACCTTAGCCATGTGGCAGCTTGGAGATAAGAGGATGTTCTAGAGAGTCTCAGCTGTATCAAAAAAAGAAAAGATTTGGTCCAAGAATACCCTTCCACATGTCCTTATCAAATACAGTTATTAAATGTTCTCCATTTCACGGGGTCTGTGTTAGAGTATTTGGGAATTAAATTAGTAGGTCAGGTTGATGTGTCACAAGTGCCCCGCCTCATACTTCAGTATTATTTTTAATCAAACTGTTAAATAATAATGCTTTTAAAAGAAACAAAACCACTTCAGGAGAACACTGAGTCCTGAAGTACCCCAAACAATAACGCTGCTCCAAATTCCTGCTCTGTGTGTGGTGAGGAGGCCAGGACAAGCATGGGACTTTCTATTATGAGACCTGAGCCACCGCCACTGATGAGAAACAGAGTAAGAAGGGTGGAAGGGAGTTTATAACAACACAGAGGCAATGCTGCTGTCTAAAACCGGCCCTTTATATAATCTGGGATGTCAGCAACACTTTTGCTGGGGTTTATTTTAATGGCTTTTAGTGGTTATGCCTGATTGGTGATGGCGGGGCTCACACCCTGCCTTGGAGGGGTAGCCGGGAGCAGGCAGTAGCATTGCGAACCTCCACGCCTTGCCACCAGCACGCCCTGACCCCGAGGGGACCGCGGCCGAGCCCCGGCAGTCGTTCACCCATGCCCTTTCACTCCTTGCTTTCCCTGCTGAGCCTGGCGAAGAGACCTCCAGTTACTTCCAATTGCGGTGACGGTTTTGCATGAGGTTAGACACCCGTCTGCTGTGGCGGGGAATGAGCCGGCCGCCTCATTAGGCCACCAAGCGGCCTGTCAATGGTGGCTGCTCTCTGTCATGGCTAACCTGGCTCACTTCTGCATAGCGATGGCTCTGCACCTCCATTATGGCCACAAGCTGCTGTCTTCCCAAGAGGAGGTCAGAGACCTCCGCAAGGCTTTGAATGGCCCCCATTGGCACCTATGTGCTTCTCAATCCTGATACGTATCTTTGGCTTACAGGGAGCAGTGTTGCATAAAACTGGGCGGTCCAAGGACAGATCCAGTCCTTGGGCAGGTCCAAACCAGGTGAAATTGTAACCTCTGACATGAATGCAGCATGGAGAAGCAATCCCTTTTTGATTTTTGTATTGTACCTGCACAAAAGCCTTGTGGGTGCTATAGTACAGCTTGTGTCAAAAGAAATTTGAAGGTTGGTGGATGGGCTTGAGGGATGGATACATACACAAGCAAACAAGGGATGCGGAAAGGTGGGAAGTTGGAAGGGGAGGAGTAAAGTCACGTTGCGTGGAGGAAAGCTGGGGTGATCTCCCATCCCCAGGAGAAAGAACAGCTCTCCATATCTACAATAACTCTAACCAAAATCATGGCTAGATAGGTCTTGGAGGAGCTGGGAGCAGGAGCCAGAAAACTCTAAATTGCCACAGCTTCAAAAATCTCCAGTTCTAGAAAGATTAACATGTCCTACAGAGAATGACAGTACTCAAAACGGATCTCTCTCATGCAGCATATCTGCACAACTATGATTTTGGTGCTGTAGGATTGTGTGTCACTCGCTGAAATCGGAGACTTCTAAAAGTCAATAGGATTTATGCAGCTGATTTCAGGAAGGACAGGATTTTGCCCTCCCTAAGAGCAGACTGTTCATTTTGTAAATGGTTACTCAAGGAGAGCATGACTGCACACCCCGTACTTGCAGAAGAAGCTTTTACTTGCATGTCTCTGTCAATTAAAAGTTGCAGAATGCAAATGCAGCTTGGGGGTACCTGGCTATAAGCTCTGTGTGTCTCAGCATGGAGATGTTAATCCCATTTCTTGATGGCCTCCAAGCAACTGTGTGCCTGCTTGCAGCAACTTCCTAAGATGTAGTCACAGAGACATTTCAGAAGGAGTCTTCCCTATTCTTCTAAGGCATTGGATAACAGGAATGCCTCTTACAATGGTCTTGCTCTAAATACCCTCGAGCTCACTAGTTTCCAATTCAAAAGCAGGCGGTAATGAAATACCCCTAGAATGTAGTAGCTTTTTCTCCTCCCCGCCAATAAGCATTGAATTATTTTACACATTTCATTTAATTAGATTTTCTTTTACTGTAACAAAAAAAAAGTTCAGCTGATGTGTTGGCGTCACTTTTTTTTCTACTCTGTTGTGCTTCATCCATCCATGTTCTCCAGGAATGAGCTTCTCAATGCAGTTTGATTTGTGTTGTTAGCTGGTTGTTTTTTATGACCTTCCTTCTATTCCAGCAGTTTGGTGCCTGGGGGCAGCAGAAGGCTTCCTGCAGAGATGGGTCCATGTGAAGTTCTGTCCGTTCCCTTCTTCCGTCATTTGCCTTCTGCTCCCACTTCTGTTTTTTCTTCCTTTGTAATGGCTGTTCAAGGAGGAAGGGGAAATTGTTGGTTAGGACGCACTGGACCCTTCAGTCCAGATTCTTGCAGTTCATTTTCTAGATTTGCTGTGTACTGCTGAAAGAATGTGAGCAATATTTATGTTATTGTGTATCACAATAGCAGCCGGAGGCCCAAAGCAAGCACAAGGACCTTTGTGCTTGCCATCATGCAGGCAGAAGTCCTACCCCATGAAACATCAAAATGCATAAGACAGGCATTGAGTTAAGAAATGTCCAGCCACTGGGGGTTTCCCACTTCTTAAGCAGTTGTATTTTGGGACTGGATTTCTCTCTGTGGAGCTGGAATAATAATTTCCTCTGTCAATGTTGTGTTTAAATCTGTCATACGTGAAAAGTTTGACGATTTTGGTGTTGAGCAATGATAAAGAACCTTTCATTTTACTTTTTCCTTTTATATCCCCTTGTCTTTGAGGCTATGTGTTTCCATGCATTCACTTTCTTCTCACCTCCCTCTTTGTTGTTTAAGCACAGGCTCACAGCAAGTCCATCAATCCCAATCCAGCCATTATACCTTTTTTTTCTCTTGAGGGATCATTTGTGTGTGTAGCAATGTCACCAAGTTCATTAAAGACTGCTTGTTTAAAGTCTGTGTGATTGCTCGCATTTAGATAATCAGATGGAAAACTGGCTGAAATGCCTTTCAAAGCATGGTCAGAAACCTGTGCTTTACCTCCCTATTTTGTTTAGAGGAACCAAACTTAGAGCAGTGTGTCCTCTTTGTTTGGAAAGGTTTCGCCCTTTCTGTTGATCTAGGCTGTGGGACACTTTTCTTGAGCATGGGTTAGTGCACTGCAGGACTTGGGGCAGCCTGAAGCTCCGGAGGTCTGGAAAAGCTGACCAAAGAATGGTTTGGACTCATGAGTTTTACCTCTACAAAAAGCTGCTTAATGCTTAACAGAGACTCAAATAAGTATTTTATACTGCAGAACTTTAGTCCACGTGAACAGAGAGTGAAAGACAGTAACTTAAGGGTAGGCTTTAGTTTTTGAGAGACTGTCCTAAGCAGGCTGAGACAGAAGATCATCGACACTAAAGGACAGCTCTAACTGGGTGCTAGTCAGCCTCTACTGCACACTCTGCATCTTCAGTTGCCAAAAACTCAGGAAGCTGAGCATGTTCCCATCCTGAGGAACTGAATTGTAATGCAAAAAAATCACTATCCTTAACACAGAAATTTTGCAACTCTTATGTTAATCATTTTATGTGTCATAATTTAAGGCCTTTATATCTCAAAGTTGTATTGGGGTGACTATAATTAAATAGTAGCAGTGACTGAAAACTTTATAGTTCATTTGGTAATTGTCAGCTTAGCAAAAACTGATAAAGCATAGAAGGTAAAGCATTGTCTTCCATTCCTGAATATATCTGTTTCGTGTTTAATTCCAAGACTCACTTTTTTTTTTAAAGTACTTTATCCAAACTTTTTATATATTGAAATTTATATGTTGAATACTATGCTATAGAAACATCAATGAATGACATACTTAATGTTGTCTGATTTTTGGTTACAAGGACAAGGGAACAGAACGGAGCAGAAAGCTTTCCCCCATTTTCATCGTCACTAGCTGTGAAGCATCGATAGTGGCGAGAGGTGGCTACAGGCACTGTAGTACTTTCAGACATCAGGAAGAGGGGTCCTGTGCTGTCGTGTGTGAGAGAGGGACCCTCTTGCCCTGAGAGTTGGGCAAAGCCTACAAATAGTGTATATTTGAGCTGCATCTTTCTGGAGACCAATGATGATAAGGAGTAGTCAGAGTTCCTGTTCCAAGCACAGCCTCCTTCAAGACTCCACGGGTGAACATGAGCCATAATTGGTGATTTCACCTGTAAAACAGCTCAGCTGAAGAGCAGATTCTTGGCTCAGTTTTCTCCTAGCCTACAGGGTACACAGTTCATTTGAGGTAAAGAACATTAGTCATTGTTCTCTGCCAGTGGAGCACTGCTCCTGGGAAAATAGGGTACACCTGGTTACCAGAAGAGCTTTGATGGATCTTTTCAATCAGTTAGAGACTACACGAAAAGCTGCATTTTCCAAATCTAGTGCAGAAAGTGTATAGAAAATATTGAAAAAGGCTACTTGGTAGTTCATGCTGGTAAACTTTATTTTAAAGCCCTTGATAAGGGCTCCAATTTTGCATTAGTTACAGATGTCATGAGGACAAAGCCAAATGTCAACAGGCTCTTAGAATAATGCAGTAAAGCCTTAGGTATGTTCTGTTACAATAAGATGGATTTTTGTCTTTGTGGCAGTCTTGCACAAACCGGAAAGTCAACATTTGAATACGATGCAATACTGTCATTAAAAAAAAAAAAAAAAATAAAAAAAAAGACACAAAACAGAACCAGAATACGATGCAATACTGTCATTAAAAAAAAAAAAAAAAAATTAAAAACCAGCATCTACAGCAGACCCAACCAAACCAATTAAATTTCTATGTTGTCAGAGACGTTTCAGTCAAATGTGTATAATTTCAAATGTGGTGTGCATTCCTTTTCCATGCTTTGAGTAATTTTTTGTTACCTCACAAACATCTCACTTTTACCATGAGAACGGGTATCACGCAGACCTCATACACACAAGGAGCTTTGTTGCAAGAGGGGTCAACTCTTGGAAACAGTTCCTTGCTCCCTGACTGAATCCAGTCACTTGGGTTTTCAGCGGTCAGGTTCAGCCTTTTGTGTGCACACCTCCTCTACTGATGTCAACAACAATTGCACAAGCACATTTAAGAGTGCAATTGGTCCTGATAAGTAGAGTAATTTGCCCTTTATATATATTGCTAATATATAGGGGAAGTGAAATGTTTTTCTTTTCTCTGCATTATTGTTGTTGAAACTGTGCATTTATTTTTTTGGACAAAAACATAGCAAGAGAATATTTGGCACGAAACTAAGATGCAGTCTCGTACCCAGAACATACATGGTGGTCTCCAAAAAGTGGTAGATGTACTTGAGTGGGAGTAGAGTTGCAAGGTGTGCCCCATGTTAAGCAAGAAACCTACTTTGCACAAGGACAGGATTTAGAAATTGACCTTTTCAAGGTCTTTCTGAGCTTATAAATTTCTTTTTGTCTCTGACAGGTATGATGATACAGAATGTGCTTTTGGAGATGTTTCAAGGTGTAACAATATTTACTTTTTGTTAAGGCTTTGTAGAAAAATGTCATATGGGTGCCTGACAATTGGTATGGGAATACTTATCCCTTATATAATAACACTATAAAAAATGGCACTTTCAGGAAGTTATGAAAATTACTTCCTACCATGTTGTTCCATGGCTGCTGTTTCATTTCAGATTGGATATAGGAAGAACACGCGACCATGGTTACCTAATGGTGCCGGAAGAGCACCATCCTCTCTCACCTTTCGCTGCATTGTTAATAGTAAAGTATGAATCACAGTTATCGCTTGGTACATTTTCATAATGATGTATGGTGATTCGGATGTGCGTATCTGTAATTAACGAGAGGGAGTTGCATGGCTAATTCCCTGTGCACTGCTGACATCCTGTCTGCAGCTTTGTCCCTGATCTCTTACTTACGTGTCTCAAACAGCCGGTTATTGCATTACATCCTTGTATTATATAAATAAAGCCTTGACCTTTGTCCTTTGCAATATTGGTTCAGAGCAGTTTTAATTTAATTTAGAAAAGAAGCTTGAGTGTTAAACCAATTTGAACCTCCTTACACACCTTAAACATTGATGGGACTACTTCTGCTCAAGAGAAAGCACTAAGGCTAAGAAATTGCCTTCTGGCTTTTTGTCATTGACAAATGAGTGCGTGTTTCTTCAAATTGAAACTATGCAGGAAGTCCTTTCTGGGCAGGGAGTATGCGTACTCCTCTGCATCGCAAGGCAGCATGGGTCTACAGAAATTATTAGCAGCGCAGTATTTTGTTTATTATTTCATCAAACAATTCTGAAACAATAACCCTCCTCAAGCAAGTTCCTTCCCCTGCTGCGGGCAAATCTCCAGTGGTCTTTTTATTTTTCCCCATCACCATGTTTTATAGCTTACTTAAGGCCTTGTGTCTGTGAATCCTCCCTGATAAAGCCAGGCTGGCCCTAGAAACATCACAGTCCATTAAGACAGAGACCAGCTCACGGGTATATTGGTGTCAGAAGCTCAGGCCCTCTCCAGGAAGAGTCTGAGCTCTTTTCTTTGTCACCATCCAAGTGGTTGTGTTAGTTTTTTCCCAATGTGTGTGTTAGAAGTGGAGGTAAGCAGGGTGCTTATGTCTTTGGGCATCTAAACCGTGTTACTGCTGAGCTTCAGTTCCCCACTGATAGAAAATGGGGGATAAAGGCGCTTAATTATCTTCTGTGGATATTGTGGGATAAATTCATTAAAGATTTGGAGTATTAGAGCTAGACACAATCTGGCCTTTATTAAAATTGCTGTGATTGTAATGCCGTTAGTACCTCTGTGCAAATCCTAGCAAAAGTAATTTTTTTATAATGATGGAGATACAGATCCTCTAATTATCCAGGACAGCTCAAATTAGCACCACAAATAACTGCTAAAAGTTGAGACTGCATGATGTGAAACATAATTGATTTTGAGTATGTTAGGGCACAACTGCTGTTAGGTGATGTACAATGTTATTTTCTCCTGTTGGACGTTTAACAATGCTTTGAAGAAACAGAGATGTCATTTATACCATTGCTAAAGATTTTTGGGAGCAGAAGCCTGAGAGAAACAAGGAAAGGAAAACAAACTCACAGCTTGCTTGAATTTTTCACCCATTGCCACTTCTGCCTTGTCTTGTTTAATTAAAAGTGGCTTTATATCAATTTTATATTATTTGCAAATTTTAAACAGGGTGCAGTTACAAAATCAGAATTAAGAAATTTTTTTTATTATTATTATTATTCATTTCAGATTTCTCCCATTAGTAGAGAAAAAAGGATTCCTAGCAAACCTCCACAGGTTTCCTTTGAGAGAAGCAAAATAAACCTTGATCACTGATAAGCTGACTTATTCCATTTAGATTCCTGCCCCCCCCCCATTACTTTTGGTACAATTATGTGTAAGCAGGGATTGCATGAAGCTGCCTGGATTCCATGTAAATGATACGTCTTTGGCATACAGGACTTTTTGTAAATCATTTAAAGCAAGGCATTCTTCCATGCTTGGCAGAAGAAGGATACAGAGAGCTTTTGTACCTCAGTTGCATCAAATTGGATGTTTCTTTAATCACCCCGGAGAAGAATGCACTTGATTGCATTCTGCAAGTTCTGCTGTTATTGTTCTTGGGTAGACCCGGTGGGTAACGGATGACCTGACTCCACACCACCGCTACCCCGCTCACCCCCTCGAATCCACCAGCTCTTCTCCCTTGGGCAAGACCTGCTCTACTGGAGTAGTAATTGTGCGATAGTCAAAAGACAAGAATGTGAAGGAATAGCCATTAATAACAAAGTTGGCAACCCCCTGCGAGGAGAGCTATTTTCACATGAAAATCTTCTCCAAAGAAGTAATGAAGCCTTGCTTCATTTGACGTCTTATCAGGTAATTGCACAGAAGGTGATTTCCAGGTAAGGATTTTTTTTTCCCTGAATGTAGGGTGAATACCCACTATTTAAAAATGGACAAAAAGCCCCGCACGCTGCCCGAACTGTCAAAGAATTAGCACCCAGTGCAGAAGTTTAATGTTGTTTTTTTTTTCCTAATAAGATGCTGCTAAAAAGGCAATAACTCCTATATGAGAGATTATTAATCCTCCAGAAGAGAAGAGAGAAACTGATGAAAGCTTGGGACTGTTTCTGCATATGGCCGCATGGTGATGTATTTAATTTTGAAGAATATTAAACAAATCTGAACCTTTCCCTCCCCTTTTCCATTTACAGAAAATAGTAAATATAAGGCCATAACTAAAAAAGGAAGTAGATTGTGCTGTCATCAGTTTAGACATTTTCCTGGGAAATATTATGAAAGCTATTAAGGGGAAAAACCACATTTCTCTATTTTAGTATGCTCAGTTTTCACTCATAAGCTCCAAGTTTAAAGTAGTTGCTTAAATTAATCTAGTCTCAATCCTCAGCCAGAAACGGTGGAAAGGAGTCCTATTCTGCTGGTGTCTTAAGTTGGCATAGTCAGACTGAGTACCAGAAATCTAAGAGGAATTGCAGTCCTCGGCCTCAGATTAGGAGCTAACTACTGATTTGACAAATGTGACTTCTTCAGTGGAGAACTCATTCTGAAACTGTGTTTTCTGGCAGCGGTAAAAAAGGAGTTAAACTGCTGCTGATGCCTCCCCTCTGAAGGAGTAATCGTGCATCTGCGGTGAGCCTTTCCCTCATGCTTTGGTGCACAGTGCTCAACACAGAAGGGATAAGCCTCTCCCAGCAGGCAGAGGAGGTAATGCTATTAGGCAGGAGCAAGAAGTGCTCATCCCGTGTTTGGACCAGCTACTAAAAACCGATGTGTTACATCCTGAACCGACAGGATGAACGCATCTCATTCCTACTCAGCTCTACAAGCATGTGGGGGCAGAGCTTTGCCCATCTTATTTTTCATTGAATCTGTGTGTTAGAGGCTTTATTTTTGACATGGTCAGCAAAATCTCTGAATATATATGTCCGCGTGAGCAGGTGCAAACATTTGCTTTATTGCCTCCATCTGGATGTGAGGCAGTCCAGGCTGGGAGCTGTGCAGCCGTGTTTTATACGCTGAGGCAGCTTAACTCAGACTCAGTGACGCAAATAAAAGGGGACTTCCCAGCTGCAAGCAGCTCGCATCTGGTGGGACCCAAGTCAGCGCATGGTTGCCTGTGCCCATATGTGTAGACATATCAAATGTAAACATGAATCCAGTTAATTTTCACATGTTTGTTACAGCTTCCCCTGCCTCCACGGAGGCCTCCCACAGCCGCCTTCCTTCTTGATCTTGCTGGGAAAGCCTGGATTTATGACAACGTAGACTGTTTCTTGGCCTCATACTGCGGTGCCAGAAGTGGGGCAGTAGCTTCACTGCAGTATCGAGCAGAAAGGCAAGCCAGGCTGGGAGGAGATTCAGTCTCATCAACCCATGTTGTCATCTTAATTTATCAGCCACTGCCACAGAGAACAGGGAGCAAGACTGATGGAAGGGGAACGCTCTTTTAAAGAAACACCCAGGAGGTCATAAAATGTCTCTTAAATTGGGAGGAGGGGCTTACTTGTAAACCAGTGCTTTCCTGCTCACGGTGTCCTCTGGCATGGCTTTCTAGATGAACACATCCCTAAATAGAGTAACTGGGATGGGAGGTGATTTGTCTCCCCAGTTTGATGCTTGCTCTTTTAACCAGAACCAAGGAAGAGGAAAATATCAATGATTTCTCATACATGTACTAAGTGCATGTTATGATTATTTATATTTTGTTTCCTGTGAGTATTTGGGGTCCATTTAAAGCAGCAGCACAGTGCTCTGCTAGTGCAGCATGCAGGTGGTCAAACTTCAGGAAAGGAAAGCAAGGTGGAGAAAAGCTACTTCGCTTTGTAGTTGCATCTGTAAATCCTGTCGAGGTTTCGGGTGCCCTGCTCCGTGCTAGGGTGCCGTGGTGTGCCGGGGCGGTGGCTGTCAGGGCGGCTGGGACTGGGCTCTCCTTCCTGTGCGCGGGTGGACCAGGACAATGGCCTCGACCCGGCTGGTGAATCACTGCTCGGACTCGCCCTGCAATCAGCCACGCGGTGCTCGGGAAACGAGCCACCTGCCCTGCTTCCTCTCATTTAACCGACTTATTTTTAAGTGGAAAAGGCTATGAGCTTTGTTCCTTTTTCTCAGGGACTTCGTGTCCTTTAGAGATCCCTGAAGGCTGAGGTGCAGTACAAGCAGCCCCAGGGACCCTCCTTTGGGGACCACGTCCTGGTATCTTCACTCAGCACCAGGCACTAAAGCCGAGGCTATTCGTGAGATACCCATGGACTAAACTACTGGGCAGCATGGCAGAAACTCGTGATGTTATCTGAGCCGCCTCCTACCATGTTCCCAAGGAAAGCAGTGGAAATTGTTACTGAACAAAAAAACAGGTCCTGGCTCTGCTGAGCCTGTGTTGTCCACACCTGCATCTAGTGACTGTTACTCATGCGGTCCTGGTGAGCAGTGAGGCTCTCAGGCTGGGAGGCAGCATGATTGCAGTTAGTTTGATCTCTGTAAGCCTGTCTCACTGTCCATTTATGACCATGCACTCTGACATTTCTTCTAGTGTACATTTTGTGTAAGAAAAATGTGCATCTAAGGTCCATCTATGGACCAGTGGCACTTCCTCCATGGGGTTACCCCTCTCATGAGTAGGATTTGAGATGCTCCCAGACTGTGAACCAGCACAAAATAGTCCATCACAGATACTGCAAATCTGATTTTCAAGAGTCTTCCTTCGTAAATCAGCTCTGGGAACATCAAGACAGCCTAATGTAATAGATGTTTCTTTTCTGTATTTTGAGGAAATGTGTTGTGCTTGCCCTCTTCCATTCATCCATTACCATGTCTCCATCCCATACCTTGTTGCTCCGTGTGAAGATAGCTGATATAAGTCCTGGCTGGGTGCTGTGGGTCTGGGTCTGGTGCTGTACCTAAGTGAGATGCTCCTCTGAGGTGATGCTGTTTCTGGGACCTGAACTGGTTTGTCTTTGTGGCACAGCATTGCACTGTGTAGACGTGCTAGTTTCCTCATATGTCTGGCTTAGGGATCTCCAGCACACCTCTGCATTACATGGTGTAGGCATGCCTGTATTTGCAAAACACCAGCAGTGTAGAAAACAAAGGAATGCATGTAAGATCCTTTCTTAGAGCAATTCAAGATCTATCCATGCTTACAAACCCCTCCTTTTATTCTGTTCTTCTCTATATATATCCTAATTCACTTTAGCACCAATTAATCCATATGTTTCAACCTGCTCACCCATCCTCTCTTTTTCAGGTTAGAATAGAATAGAACCACCCTTCTGGGAGATGGTTCCTTATCTCTCACTGAACTTTTGCCAAACCAGTGGTTCTCTCAGAGAGGAATTTCGAGTGCTTAACAAAAATTAGTTTCAGTCAGAGAGAGAATAAATAGCACACCACCACACGTATCAGAACAAAACCTGTCTTTGTGGTGTTAGAATGGATTTTAACCATATCTCCAGTTAAAGGACGTGCACAATATACCTCTTTCTGTGGGGAAGGGGAGGGAAAGGCGACTCTCCCAGAGACATATTTCCCATTGGGTTCTGTTGGAAAAGGTGCACACCACTTCATTTCACCTCTGCAAGGATGTGCATGTAGGTAATTGGAGACAATGTTCTTATTTGTTCGTTCCTCGTTTTTGTGTGGTTATCACTGTTTGCAAGGCAAAGCTCTGCAGATGCAGGAGTAAAGACAGACTAGACTGAATCTAAAATCCCAAGTCCTACCACTTCTGTGATACTTCATCCAGATTTACCCGGCTGCTGTGACTAAAATCTTGGTGGGTTTTTTGACATTGAATTCCTTTCATGAGGTCTGAAGTTTTAGCCGATGAACAAGCCAGAGGTCTGTAGGCACCCATCTAAGCTCAACAGAACTTACTCTGTACTTCTGATCTTTCCTCTCTCAACCTCCTCATCCTATTTTTAAATATCCTCATAAATCCTTACTTCAACCTTTGTTCAGGAAGTAACTAACAATATTAATACAAAACATGTAAACAAGGCATCATTACACAAGGCCAATGTATGACACCGTTCGTCGATATTTCTACCTATGATAGTTTCGTTCTCCTTTTGTGAATACCTTTTTTTGGACCGTACCCTTTCTTTCCTTTCTAATGTTTGTCTCTTCCCAGTTGACAAATGTAGGGTTTTATTCTGTTTCTTACAAAACATGAACCAGCCTGGCTTTTCTCATTAACTTCCTTATTATCATAAGCACCACCACCTGTAACATTCATCATGTTAGCAGCATGGTGCTGGGAGCTGTGTATATTAGCTAACCCATATTCCCTCTTAGAGCTAGATGGCAGGATGGAAAAATATTGCAAGTTCATGCTGCCAGGGCAGGGGTTTTTCTCCTCAACTATTTTTCAGGAGTGCAATAAAAAAATAACTAAAAAACCACCTCTTAAGTGAAACTCTTAAGTGGCTGAAATCCGGAGAAGACCGAACTCTGGTTCATCTTGCACAGGGAAGCCAAGCAGCTGTGCAACCGTGCAGGACTGGAACCATTTTCTTCTTGTTGGTAAGACCGGCTAGAGTCAAATCAAAAGGAGAATCTTTTACTCAGTCATGCAATTTATTACTCCATTGCAGGTTCTCCAGAAGAATACAATACATTACAAGCTATTAGAAAAATAGCTTGAGGTTTTAAAACAGGATGTGCAGTTCATGCTGGTTACTGAGTGATGAATGATACAAAATCCACTGAAAAACTATACAAACGCATTATTTCAGCAAGCACAGCAAAACAGTTTAGATATTAAAAATAATTGAAGTCTTGTGGTCCTTGTCAGTTATTTACAAGCCTCTTGAAATATTTCCTGATCTGTCTTTCTCATAAGAAATTAGGCAATTATAATAAATAAGTCTGAAGCTGGAGAACATAGTGAATCATTATGGCATCATTACATGGGAAGTAATAATGAGGGGAAGGCCAAAAGAAAACTCAAAGGTTTTTCAGCTTCAGGAAATCTATTTTAAATGAAATTGAAATAAAAGCCTTAAATAAGTTTAACGTAATTCTGTGGAAAATGCAGTTGCACAATGAAGAGGTATTTGCAGCCTGAAATTCAACTTCATGCTATTCAGGATATTTCTAAACAGGAAAGAAATAATTACCATGTCATTGAACTAGTCACAAAACTTTGTATAGGGGAGTCTTTCATTAGAGAGAAAGAGAAATGTAGTCTGGAAGTCCACGGATTCAGAAGTTTCTGAAAGATGGGGAGAAGAGGAAATGTTTCATTTAGATATCATTTGGTAGCATCAATGTATATGCATTCCTTATTAATTTTTACTTTAATTGCATAGTGTATGCATGCTCAATATTTTATTTATGTGTCTATAATATAGCATGAAAATATATTGTTATGTAACAACCGCATCACAAGAAAGTATTTTGGGACCAGCGTAGCTGGGGTTTGGGGTTTTCTGGGTTGTGGGGTTTTTGTGGGGTTTTTTTGTTTTCCAATTCTGATATTGACTTTTTTTTTTTTCCTTCTGAATCAGCACAAGAGCACATTTCAAGATGTTTAATGTTTTTTTTTTTCAGGGTGAAAATTCAAGTTTTTTAAAAAAACATTACATTCCTTGCAAACCCAATCAGAAATTCAAAATGTGTTCAGGTCTGAACATCAAAAGGAGTGATCAGCAAGTCTCAGGCTTGGTCTTGATCTGACAATTTTAAGGTAACATTTTTTGACACTGCCTATACAAACCTGGTAAGCTCTGCAGAGCGTTCCTCCAAAGGGATAGACATCCAGCAGATGCAGATAAAATGAGCCACTGGTCTTCAGGAAAGGAGCTGTTGATGTCCTATTCTGCTTGTGCTCTATAAAAGATGAAATCGGGAAACTGATGCCCACACTTGCCAAAAATTGCCGTCTGATCACGACAGGCAGGACTGATGGCTTTGATTGCTGAACGCTTCACACAGTCCTCTCCTCTGGCTGCACTGCTATTAATCAAAGCAATGGGGCTTCACGCCTGGGAAATTTTCTGTTGTTTAAAAAAAAAAATTAAAAATTGTCCAGTTCGCTTTTTAGTTCAAGTATTTCTTCTTTTTAATAAATTGTGTCAAAGCAGGGCATATTGGGTGGAAAAGACACTATCTGAACTGCCTCAGATTTTCTCAAATCTAGTGACTCTTTTAAGGACACCTCTTTATCATGTGCTTAGTATTGGTAAGTCCTAAGAACGTGATTATCTTTGAGCATGTATCTGAGTACCAACCTGAAGAATGAGACTAATTAAAACCTAATATCTTTTCCAGACCTTTAATGTGCTGTAAGGCAATGAATGACTAAATTTTCATTTTGCAAAGGATGAGAATACTCTAAGGCGGTCATTGTAGTTCAAGAGATGTCATTCTTGATTTGAGTAATGACAGGGATGAGAACTCACAATTTTGGGTAAATGGAGTACCAGGTCACCAGGTCTACATGAAATACAGCTGAAAAACGTATAGGTAATAATAATAGCTGGCAATGGGAGATGACGTGCTATTGTTCACAAAAGGACAAGCAATAGCAAGTTGAGTCATGAAAAGGCGAACCTTGGTGTTACTCTGAAAGAAATTATTAAAATCCGTTTCAGAATATTCAGCTTGGGTTCAGAGCAAAACATATAACTTCTAATAAGGATGTGAACATTTTAACATCAATATTTAAAGTACTTTTTGTATGGACTCATACCACTTAAAAAAAATGTCGAGGAACCTCTCACCATCCTATTGAGAGGTGAAGGCAATAGAGATGCTGAGCAAGAGGACCAGTAGTTCATTTTCCAGTTTAGAAATATCAAACAGCTTCTCAGAGTAGTGGTCATTGTCTCCTTTGTTGCGTTGTGCCTAACTTTGAATTCTTTTCTCTCAATAGACGCATTGGCTTCACTGTGTGTGTTTGTATGGAAAGGTCTAAGTCATGAATTTGAGTGGACAATAATAACTTGCACGTTTCTAAGGGCCCAGGAGAGAATGAGAATCCATTATGCAAGGTGCTGTCTAAACATGTAGCCAGTACTTACAGCCTGAGTAAATAAAATAGGAACAGAAAAGTTCAGTGACACGCAACGACCCCGTGAGAAGAAGCGGCAGTCTGGAGTCAGCCCAGCTGCTCTGACTTCTAGTCCATTGCCTTTTCCACTGGATATTGCTGTACTGACATCTTGGATTGTGCAGAAAGTATTGGATGATATATACCAAATGGGAGGCTTATCACAGTTATCTCTACAAAGTCTGGCACCGGAAGGAATTAAAAAACAGACATCAAATTATAGACGCATAGATATATCCTGTACGTATCTGTTTAACGCAGTAATGTATAACTGCTTGATTATTGACAATGAAATCCTCATGCTGCTACTCATCTCCACCTGTCCCAAAATACATTGAGATCAGCCCCTAGATTTATTTCTTGCTCTCGGTCTCAGGTGTAGCAATTAAAGAAATGTTCTGTATTGCTGAGAGCACCAGATGTGTGCAGTGGAGCATCCTATACTGACAAACATTTTACTTTTAATAGTTCCTTTGGGTACACATTGGTGTCTGGTTTTATTTTTCTGTTTATACTTTATTTTTCTGTTTTATGGAGCTGTTTCCTTGATGGGGTTTTTCAGTTTCTTGCCTCGGAGGATGGTTTGGGGTAGCATGGATTATGGCACAGCAGCATTAAGAGCTGTCTCCTGTTTCTGTTTTCAGTTTTTAAGGTCATTCTAAGTTCTTCATTTGAATCCTCCCATATGAAAGAAGAGCCAATGCTAAATGCCACCTGATTCTGAAACCTGCATTGTGGATCACGCTGACGTCTTCCTGGACTTTCCTGATGTCTTCTTGACATTTCTCTTGTGCTTCTGGACCTGGAACCAGACTTAACAAATATATGACAAGGTTCCTTGAGGAGCAAGGTCAAGGAGCAAGGTTTTTCAGGCACAGTAGTTGCAAACCTTCTTTCACCCACACCCTGAAGGTGGTGGGCACCTAGAAGGCAGCAGATGATTTTCTCTTGAGGTCTATGTTTGCAGATTTTCTCCTCCAATTTAACTTTCAGCTGGTTCTTCATTGCCAAGTGGAACAAGATGCTGGGTTGCGAATCTTGGTGCGAGTCAAATGACGAAAGGCTGGAGTGCAGCAGCAGGCATATTTTAATGATTTAGAGAAATCTGATCTATTTTTCTCTGGGATATTTTGTACAAAATTGAGAGTGCCATGATGGATATGACTAGCTGAGAAGACAGAAGAGCCACAAACTGTTTATTCCTGTAAGTAGAATAGAAAGTCTTTCCTGACCTCTGCAAGTGATTATCTTACTTCCTAAAGGGTGGAATTTGACTACTTTGGCTATAGTATGAGCACTTTTAAATGTTGCTCAGTGTAGTGGATGCTATTTCTTCAACATAATACAGGCAGTGAAAAAACAGACATTCACACGCTTATTATTTATAAGGAGTGTCAGGTGTATCATGATACCATGACCAATAGAATTCTAACATGGGAACTCCTTATCTTACAAAAACATCATTTATTTATTTTTTTGAACAGCGGTTCAGGTAAAACCACAATGAGCAAAAGATTAAAGCTCTGTCAGATAAAAAGCAATGCTGTATTATTTCAACTATCCTAGTTTTCAAAAGAGAATGAAATATGCAGTAATTCATGCAGACAACATAAATATTGAATAACCATTGCAATGGACTGTATTAATAGGCATACAAGATGAATAAAAACACATTTGATTTAGTCCTCTGTTGATGGTGCCAGTGGATTACAAGGACTAACCTGTCTACTGCAATGTTACCCATCAAATAGCTATAATTCAAATCTCTCTCTTTTTTTTTTTTTTTTTT
>NW_008795909.1:5538545-5554499 GCF_000699145.1 Aptenodytes forsteri
AGAAAAACAAAGTAGTCATGATAAATAACTGCCCTTACATCGTTTTGTTTCTCTGGAGACTGATCCTGATCTTACCTATCTAAATTCATGCACATGAATATTCCCATTGATTAAGGTAAGAAAGTTTTTCACATCCATAAATCATTTTGGGATTTGGAGCCATGATGTGTCAAATTAATCCCTGACCTCACTCAACTATCTGTGCATCTACTTGGCCTGATAACACGTGACACAACTTGGGCATAAATCTGGTATGAGAACTCTCGAAGCACAAATAGGAGCCAGGCTCCCACCGACTGTCAGTTGAGATCAGGTCCCATGCTGCCCTCTCTCCTTCTGTCTTGTAGGGATGAGCATTTTGAGGGTGGAGGTTAACAGGCGTTTCTGTCTATGCATGGCATCCTACTCCTTTATGCTGACATGAATGGACTGTTTCCTAGGAGATAGCTCAAGATAAAATAAATTATTTGAGAAATATTCATGTTAAAAAAAATCCACGGAGTTCATCTTTACAGTTAGCTGGCTATGGATCAGGGCTCCAAGATGTTGCAGATAGGATCCATTCCCCTCTTCACTGTGTGGCAAAAGCTGTGTGTGATCAGACCACCAAAACCCTTTTTCCTGTATTACACTGCCAGTTTGCCGAGTGCTGCGAAGAGCCCCTGCATCCCTGGCCCTGGCTCTTGGTGGCCCATGGTTCCTCCTTGGTGCAGACCCCTTACAGTACCATGTCCAACAGCTTGAGGACAAGTAGGAGTGATGTCAGTAGGAGGTTTTCTCCTTCCATCACCATGGATCCAGGGCAGTGTGCTTCAGGGCCCAAAAGCTTGAGGCTACATTTCATATTCGCCCGTGAGTTTGAGAAGTGATAAATCATACCCTCAGTTTTGATTAGCTTTCCTCCACCTGCAGTGGCTTTTCAGATCACATCTAGTGAAAGAATTGCCCATGAGTTGGCATTAGAGGTGTGCCTCTAGCAAATATATTACCTGAATTAAAGTGTGCTAATTCAGAAATACCTTTCCCACCTTTTTGGTGCTCTTGTTAGGGAAAAATGTTCCACTTTAAACTCCAGCTAACTGATTACCTGCCAGTTTTGAAGCTGTGCTCTGAATTAATCTGCTCCAAAAGCCAACAGAGATGACTTATGTTTGGGCACCTCACAGGAAAGCAGGGAGATGAAAAGCCTTAGGAAAACTTTGACAAACAACTTGGAGTGTTTGACCAACTATGCACAGCTGCTGCTGAATGAAGAATGCAAGTAACATGCCTAACAGAGACAAGAGGTGATCAACAGGGAAGGCAGCTTTTGTATCTGCACTGAGCATTTTATTTCCAAGAAAGGAGAGGAAATATGCTGAATTACCTGTAGGAGGTGTGCCTGCTTTTGCTAATAGATGTACCTGGTTTATGCATTAATTCCTAGCCGGTCAGATCCTGTACCAATGTGCACTGGAATCCCTCTGAGGTCAGTGGAGATACACCTATGCACAGCACCTTAATTTGATTGATTTCATCCCACCCATTTAAACATGCCTTAGACTTGTTTGCAGAGCCGAACCGAAATATCTCTGCCCGCTCCAATCCCTGATTTCAAGCGATGATGTCTCCTCATAAATCCTGGATATGATAGCACCAGCGTGACCCGTCACTTCATTACATCAACATGCAGAGCTGTGTATTGTACTGAGGAGGAGTTTATCTGGTCGAAATGGATCCTGTCCAGGAACAAATAAAGGAGTTAGGAATCTGATTATTTCTGAGCCAATTCTGTATGAATTACAGCTTCTCAATTTTCCTGATGTCAGCTAGTTTTATTTCGCTTTGTTTTCCCTCCCCACACAGGAGGTGAGGTATCTAGCTTAGCACAGGCATCTTGATTAGCTCCACCACCTAGCTGATTTCTTAACGATGCAGTTGTCAGGAGAGGTGGCCTGAATTTTGGATCAGGCTGGGGTGAAACGTACCATATTTGGTGTCGTTTGAGCATTGGCTGTTTTGGCGCGTGCCAAGCTTGTTCCAAAATCAGGGATCCGCCTCACTGCCAGGAGCAGGGGGAGTGCGGTGGTTCCTCAGGCACACCCCATCTGGCTCATCGAGTGCTGTCTGGGAGGGGCAGCCTAATTTCCTTAGCTTTGTACAAATGAGGAATCCTCACACAGAGAGGCCATTTCCTGATGACCAGATATAGTGGGCTTTTGTATAGCATTTTTCACTGTCAGCATGAAGGGATTAAAGGAAGATGATCTGTTAGGCTCTAGGCTGCTCTGCACTGGTTCAGATATGAGTGGTAGGGAGAAAGAACCATTTCTTGCATTTCATTTACTTTTTCAAACTTTTCTTTATGATTGCTTTCCAATGATTTGAAAGATAGTGTAAGGCCAAGAAAGAACAGCTAGCCTGTTTAGTCTGATGTGGTATATATCACTTGTTTGTTTCTCCCAGGGCACTACGATTTCCATGTATTTACTTAATGGTTTATATTTGACTAATGCACATCTTTTAGAAAGACATTCAAACTTGATTCAACGATTGCTGGAGTCTCCTATGTTTTCCAAAACGTTAAAAATTACATCAGCGTGTCAAGAGCCTCCCCTTGCAAAATTCTTCTATGATTCTCCTATGCAAGTTTTGCAGACCTGATGGCTTTAGCAGACATAACTCTTCTAGGTACTCGCTAAGGTTTTAAAGTATTTATTGGTCTTGAACGTATAGTGTAGCTCTCCAAATACAGGACTGAGATGTTTACTGATCCCTTTTGTCTATTCTGCACATTTAAATTGTCATTTCCAGGTAGGCTGACACTTGTATAAAGGAATTGTAAACTGTAGTGGTTTTCAGCAGAAAAGGAGATGTTGCTAAGCAGAACTCATGGGTGTACATCCTTAGCTGCAGTGCGGTGACAGCTTTTGGCACCTCTCTTTAGTCTATGTCTGTTCTGAAGGTTAGAATAAGCAAAAATTTTATTCTACAGAAATATTTTTACTCTTTTGTAAAATTTTTGTTTACTTATCAAGTTTTCCTTTGAATTTTTTGTCATTCAAGTTTTCATTTGATTGGGAAGTACTTCTGCAGGGCCTTACGGAAATGTTAGCTGGATGTTTTGTCCTGCTCCCTCCCAGCTGTGTGCCTGCCTGGTCCCAGCGCTCCTGGACCTTTTTGATGCCCATATTCCTGTGCTGCAAACTCAGAACTGGTGAAAAGCTAACTTGCTTGCCTGTTTAATTTAGTTTCAAATTCTTACCCTACTGGGGAATTAATCCTTTTCCAGGAGCTAAGGACCAACATACAATTTTTACTGGTATCAGTTAGCACTGGTAACTAAGTACCAGGTGGCATCTTCATCATCATATTCAGCACTTCAATGCAGAAATTAAAACAAATGTCTCTTATTACAGAAAGCTGTTTGAAAATGAGTGTAATGCTACAAGCTCTGGGGGCTGACTAAAACATGAAGGACATCTAGTGTGAACCCTCAGTGAAGACTGCAGTCTGGAGCTCCCTTGCCTGACCTCTGTCACACCGCAGATTTTTGGCCTACGGAACAGGATTTACTAGTGCCAAATACTGAGAACAGCATGGGGGAAAATTAGTACCCAGCTCCAAAGCCCATTCTGAGGTGCTATGGTGCCATTGCCCGGAGGTGGAGGTGCGTACACCCCAGTCCTGCCCTCCTGCCAACCTCCCTGAGCAGTCAGTGTTGATGCTCTGCTCCTGCTGCTGCCAACAGGGATGGGAACAACCAAAACAAGTCATTGTGGTAAGAAACTATGCTCTAGACTTGCGCCAAGTAACTGAGTGGGAAAGCTCTCTTACTTACCCAGCAGTCATATTCGCTTACCTAACTAATTTCTAATAAGGTAGAGGTTTACATAGAATTTAGAATAAGTATTTGGATTAATAAAAAACACTGATTTTTTAGAGCTGTGCCTTTTCTGTCATGTTGTCTGAGAATGATGGTGTTGGAGAAGAGAGTTCATTGCCAGGCTGGTATAAATAGCCACAAGGGAAAGATCTCTTTCAGGTGCAACTGGTACAAATCATATTTTATCCTGCAACAAGTACATGAGCTTTTCCAATTCTCCTTTCTATTGGCAAGACGATGGTGTCCTGTGCATAGCCTCTCCTGCAAAATTCAGGCTGTGGTAGAAGGTATCGCATACACCAGCAAAGTGTTTCTGTGATGGAGATGATGTCTCAAACCGGGACAGGCTCAGTTCTCTGCTGAGGGCGGGAGGAAAATCCTGTGGACAAAAAAAATCTAGAGTGTTTTTGTTGTGTTTCCTTCTAAAATAGATGTGAATTAATCCATTCAGGTTCTTGTCCTTTTGTTAGTTGTTCCTTAGTGATGAGAACCCTGTGAGTATTTTTATAACACACATCCATGGATCTTTTAACTTAATATTAAACTTGAAGACGTATTCTAGAATGATGACAGACTAAATTTGTTATGAATGCCTAAAATAAAATTGTATTTTCTTATTAATAAACCCTTACATAAAAATAATAACAGTTGTGTATATATTCACTGCCAAAATTCTGAAGAATGTCAAATCACTAAACAGGAGAAATTACTTGCTAGACACCTGGAATTGGAGCTTCTTGAGTAATAAACTAGCTTTTGACAGCTGTAGCTTTTTTCGCAGGTGCAAAAAGAACATTTTCTCCTTTTTATTTTATCTGCTTTACATCATTTAATGACTAGAATATTCCAAGTTGGGAAAACAACTGGGAGTTAAAAGAACAGGAAAATTTGTTTATCCTCTCCCATCTTATGCGTAAAAGGTGTGGGTGGGAGTCTGAGATCGACTAATTCTGATCTTGGAGAACATGGAAGCAAGGGAAAAATAGCTCAGCTGATTAATTTCTGATAATATTTGCACTGTTAGGTACACCAACTACCTTGAATTGCAATGAATATTTTGGTAATGTTTCCTAAAATATGCAGGACAAAATGTAGTTCTGTTTAAACAATGATGTTCTTCTGGATATTTTTGTTCAGAAGCAGCATGACACAAAGCACATATTAAAAAGTTAATCAGGTGACTAAAAATGCCATGTCCTGTTTTCTCACAAATCAAATGTAAAAATCAAAACTCAAAATAAATGCTGAGGTATATAGCGACATAAGTATGGTTTTAGTGTATTCTTTTAGTTAACAAAAACAAATATTGAATACAACCTGAAAGCTACCTTTCTTTGTAATTAAACATTTCTATTAGTTGTCAGTCTCTGAAAATAATTCTTTCTTACGAATATCTGTTAGAAGCTATAACTGCAATGCAAATTGAGTTACTTAAATTGTGATTTCCTGGTTCTGATTTAAACCACAATTAACAAAATCAATTTAAATCAAAGTGATATAAATCGGTCCGTCCTGCTTTAAAACTAATTAAGGATGTGCCTTGAAAGCACTTATATCAGTTCTCTGACTCAGTGGGTTCTCAGTACCACTCAAGTCTTAATAAATCACAGCAAGGGACGGAATTTTATTTAGTTCAACAGTCTTGATCTCTGAATTTAAGGCCACTGAAGAGTAGATTAACGCTTGTAATTGCTAGGTTGATCAGTAACACAAATTAAAAATGGGGATTTCAGAACAAATTAACCTTTCCAGTACATCATGCGGAGACAGACAGTGAAATCATTGAAAAGGTTCCCCTTGTCCTTGAAGTGATTTGTCACAAATCACTGTATCTTCCATGGTGCTTTACTGCTCTGCAACAAGTAGCCTCTGGAGTCTCAATGTCCAAAAAATAAACTGTGATAACTGAAAGAACAACATGGACAGTTTTGAGACTCACAAGTTGCTGCATGGGCTATTGTTGCTTTGTGTCGCTCCAGGCAGACTTGTGTATTTTGGGACTAAGATTAGGATGTTTAGGCTAGGGCTAAATGGGTTTATAATTAGATATGTGCAGGCTCTGACCTATTAATTGAGGCTCATGCTTCCCTACATCTACCCTCCACGTTTAATGAGACCGTGCTTTAAAGCAGTCAATGGAAAAAGGACGATCTGTACCCTCACATTTTTCTGCTTCAAATCTGCCTGTCCTGCACTTTGCCGAGAACCTTTCACTGCTCAGTTGAGAAGCAGCTCAGGTTTTTCCCAAAAGCTGTCCCTCTTTTGGATACCACATGAATAGAACGGGACAATGTGTCAATATGGTCTGTGTTGTATTTATTTATAAAATTAAGGGCTAGATCCCACCTGGAGAAAACAACCATATGTGATCAGCACCTATATATGTGCCACACTTCTCAGGCAGAAAAGTGGTCTTAACTGGAGAAGATGGAGTTGATTTTGATGGCACCATATAAAATCCAAGGAGGTAGAAGACTGTTCCTTCCATGGCCAGACATCTACAGAGACAGAAGACGCTGTCAAATGCAAAAAAGTGTTGCAGACCCCCATGGAGTGATGTATGGGGAAAGAGTGGAGCAGTCTAAGGCCGAACAACAATGGAGGGAACGGAAAGAGCAACAGTATCACCTATCAGAGCAAACAGCTTTGGTCTCTTCTCTCACAGGTACATCAACTCCTGGAGAGCTCTTGTCAATCGATGTAGCTGATGAGGTCTCCAAGCTCACTGTGTGGTTCATCCCAAGGAACAGAAGACAAGGTAACTGCACTTTCAGTGTAGGCATGTATGATGTGTTTTGCTGCCGTGGTCTACAGGCTGCCAGAAAATCACTGTTTTCACATCTACAGTGCTTTGCCTAAAATTTTAGTTCCTATGGGCAACCTTTAGTACCTTCAACGTGCATCGCTGATGACTGCAGTTGAATGCGGAAGAAATATTCCCTATTCCTCATAATTTAACTGTGTGCCTCCACAGTCCTTACCAGAACTGAGTAGTTAGAAACCAACGTGGAGTCCGTAACCCAACAGTCTGACCCTGTGGAAAGCAATAGGTTATGCAGATGCTTTTTGCACATCCGTTGTGTAACAGTAGAACTATTGTATAACTTGTCTTTTTCTGTGAGTGGACTGACACAGGGGGGAAACTGGTAGTATTATCTCCTGATCCCAGGGCTCCAGGAGGATATAAAGAGGGAACCAACAGTGGTATTAAAAGCTTCCTCTGAACAGAATAATTTTTCTTTTTTTTTTTTTGCTAAGTTTCTAAACAGAACTAAAACTAAAACAAGCTAAACTAAACAGCCTGGAATACAGAACTGTGGCAGGTATTGTCATCGCCGCTCACAGCAAGTGAATGGTATTTTGCTAATGGGAAACTAGAGCCAGGGAGGAGCCTTAAAGCTGTCCAAACTTGAGCAGTGGAAATGCAAAATGTTTTTCTACATGGTAGAGCACAGATGAACCACCTAGCTCCTGATACTGCAGCACGGGGTGCCGATGGCACTAGTTGAGGCTTGGCGGTCGGCCGCGCGGTGCACGCACGGGCACGGCATTGGGCGTGGGAGGTGGGGACAGACCTCGCCTTCCTGCCGGGGCCACGCCAGCCACTTCCAGCTGAGATGCTCTTGGCTCCTGTTATCCGAAGGATGGCAAAAAGTGAGTGGTAGGTGAGGAAAAGCTGATGCGGCAAGTATTGATAAGGCTACTGAATAGTCAGCCAAATATTTGGAATATTTTTCAGAAGTTTTGGCAGACAACAGAGGATTGCAGTCTGGAAGAAAAAGGTGTCTGTCTGTCTGTCTGTCTTGTTCAGTAGATGTTTGCAGCTGCTGGTAATGGTGTTGCTAATAGGAGCTAGTTAATAGATGGAAAGTTATTGCTTTTTAATGCATGCAAAGATTGCGCAAATTCCATAGATGTTCAGTTAAATACGCCCTGCTTTGTATGCCCCATTTTTTCCTCATCTAAATACACTGCAGTTTGTTCAAGAATCTCTCCCTTTCCCCATGCTGTATTATTTGCTGAATAATTTTTTTCTTCTTTTTTTTTTTTCCCCCCTATGGGGAATGAAGTACTGCAAATGGACTTGTTCCAAAATTAAAGCTCTTTAGTATGGTTAGCCTTTCTGGTCTATCTTATTACTGATATTTATACAGATGTACTGGCAAAACCAAATTTATTGCGATATTTATTGGACTGAATTTGAGGTTATTTATAATGTGGTTAGATGGCTATTTATTAGACATGTCACAGTAGCTATTTAGCGCTTCTATAGCTGTCTAGCTGGGATTACAACATTAAACAGTATTTATTGTATACAATCCAGAAAACGTTACAGGAAGAGTAAATTCTAAGAGAGAAAGACGCAACCATCAGAGTAATTGAGGGACAAAGAACAAAAATGTAGTTTTAAACAGCAATTCTCAGCTGGGCTGAGGGAGGGGAATATTTAGGATGTGAGGAAGTCCAGGTGCAGAATTTAAGTTCTCTAAAGTGCACCAGCACTCTGCCTAACAGCTGACCTTTCCCTCATGAAATGGACATTTTTCATTTAGAAAAGGAAATGAGAATCATCTTCTTTGATTTTTTTGCACTAAGTAGAGCTAAAAAGTTCTATGGGACCATTTTCTGTAGGAAACTATTTCATAAAAATCAAGCATTTCACAGGCAGGTGTTACTTTGACATTTTTAAGGCTTTGTGTTAAGGTGGCATTGACTATTTTATTTCTTTGGGATGAATTCAAATTACAACATTTTTTCCATATCAGTATTTTTATAATTTTGTATTTAGCTCTATGTTTCACTGTTGTGTGATCATGACGCTTTTTTGCACCATTGGGACAAAAAGCTTTAGTCTCTCTTAACATCTATGAGTTTTAGTTCTTTTTTTTTTTATTTAAATCAGAAAATAAATACACGTTGTGAATGTCCTATGAATAAATCTGGATAAGGCTTGCCTGCAAGGAAGAAGAGACTGTAAGGGCAAAAATTTCCCAAAAGAATTATGAATTTCCTTTAAAAAATAGTTTCCTGTAATCTTCAGAAAATGCAGATTCTTTAGGAAAACAAATCCCCTGTTTTCATATACAGACAGAGGCCATCTTAAAATATTTCATCAAAAAAAGTCAGTCTTGTTACTTCTGCTAAACAGATAGACTCACTTCTGTGGGAGGATGTGGAGGAGAGAGGAAATGAGGCCACTGGAGGGTTTTGCAGGTATGAGGGTGAAGCTGGGCAGCCATCGGTTTCCATTTCTCATGGAGGTGCAGCAGGGGAAGGAGGGAGCGTGGGGTGAAAGGAATTGTCCTCCTTTTTCTCGTGCCTCCTTTTTGTATTTTCTTGTGGAAGAAGAGGGTGTTTGCAGTCAGTGTCACCGCTGTGCAGAAGCGGCAGACCCCATCCCAGCTTTTCCCTTTCCCAGCCTAATTCAAGTTGTCCAACCCAAGTCCCATGGGACTACCTTCCCTGCATGCGTGTAGTTAGCTCATCATGGGACATGAATTTTCAGTACAGACTGTTGTGGACCAATAAATACATATTTATCCTTTGGTTCTTGCAGATGGAAGAGCTGATATACTCCAGTCTTTAGGTACTAGAGCCTTGAATGGCATAGGATGAGACGTTGAGTAACACAGAGGCAGGAGAGCATGGGGAAAAACTCTTTGTCCAGATCACACACGGATTGGGAAGAGTTTTAATGATGATTTTTAAGAGTGTAGCTGCCAACTAAATTCAAGCTAACGCTGATGAGAAATTACAGTAGGAAATTCAAGGAGACTATACATTTCCTTATATTCATTAGCTGTCCATAGAGTGTTAAAGAGAACATGACTAAAAATAATTACATAGGAACTATGGAGTTCGAACAGAATGTGTTGCTTTGCTCACACAAAACTTTAAGGGAGACAAATTAGGGAGGATTATTAGCATATTCCACTTTTTCAAGAAATCTTACAAGGAAGGAAAAACATACTAATGTAAATGAGCTAACGATTCATGTGTCCATAATAGCTGTATCTGCACTATCCGACCTGTGAAATTTATTCTCTGTGGGTGGTGATGCTGTTGAATATTTTTGATTTCTTAGCTATCCTATTTTCCCCCTATAAATATAGATATTAACCTGTAATTTCCTTTCTTAGCTAAAACTTTCTTTGGCCGCATTAGACCTGGACAAGGGTTCTTACAGGGAGCAAAGAGCAGCATGCAAAAGTGGTCAGAAATACACTCACAAAAATTCATTTTTATTTGAGCTCGTTCATTCTAATTGTTCTCTTGAGGCTTGATCTGGAGCGCAGAGAAATCCAAAGGGGGCTCACTGGGCTGTGGGTCAGGTTTTCGGGTCACCTGTACGTGGCAAGTGGTGAATAATGAGCAGCACGCTGCATGGTGCCAGCTCCTCGGGCCTTACCCTGATGATGAAGGTAAGAATTTGGCCACTGATTTCACTAGGTGCAGTCTCAGGGCTGGAGGAGAGCATTGCCACTCACTCCTTCTGCAGCAAAAGGCAATCACAGACCTTAATGATCAGCAGGCTGGTGTGTCCCAGTAATGCAGTTGACCATGCCCTGATTAACTGGTGCAAATTGTGCCCCAGAACGTTTTCTCTGTAGAGTTAGCTCTTTTATGGATGGCAATGGTCCAAGAAGTTGTTAGAGTCACTGCTGGGACTTGATATGATTACAAATATATTTCCATGTGGAATTATGAGTACTGTGATGGCTGATTTGTCCCTCCCACTGATATAAACAAGCTGGGATTGATACATGTATTTTGTAAACAGAACTACATATATTGAAAACTGTTTAGGGTGGACTTTATTTCTTCTCCTTTTTTTTTTCCTTAACAGAATCCTTTAAGCTGGTTCAAAAAGTTTGCTCTTGCAGACAGAAATGTCCTTCCCTTTAGTCTAGATTAGGCATTTGGGTGGGAAATGGGATTTGGAGGTCCTGGCCCACCTTTTTGTGCAACCATGTGTGAACCACTTTGTGCTGTGGCCCTTTGTTTTCCTACCAAGCTTTGCCCTGCTTTGCTAGATTTAAAACTTGTGGGAGGTGGTTGTCATCTTTTGTCTTTTTTAAAGACACCAGCATGGTATGATCCAAGCCCAGGGGTTCTGGACATCATCATGGTAATCACGATAAGGGTTTGGGAGCCTCTTGGTCAATCCAAAAACTCCCACCTGTTTCCACAGTGGCAGAAACAGGTCCTTGGTGAACTGCCAGCTTTTAGCACTTAGTATCTCCACCTCCATGGGTACCCCTTCTGGTGTCCCATTGCTTTCCATACATTGAGTTCTACTGGTGTCACAGCGATCTGGAAACAGATGTGTAATTACCACGAATAAGATTATTCCATGGCAGAAAAAGAAATGTTCAAGCCTGGAAACAAAAGAGTTAATATAAAACTAATTTCTCTTACCTACTTTCCAAAGACGCCAACTTTCCTATATAAATTCCCCTGTCATTAATCTAATAAAGCTCTACTTTGTTCATAATTTACTACACCCTTCAATAAGCATTGTAATATTTGTACAGAGCAAGTATATAAATCATTGTTGCCCTTCTCTATTTTTTTACTTATCTGGTTCTTTCAGGGTCACTAACCTATGTTATAGCTTTCATCTGGTTTAAATATTCTGCTATTACCTTTTACACCTCGCTTCCCAGTTCATGTCCATTTAGGTGTCTGCAGCTGCATCTTCTCAAGTAGCTATTGATCCATGTCTCCTTGCTAAAGGTTACTAACTTCATCAACAGAAATGATACAAATTACATCTGTTAGGGTTCACTTGCATGTTTTTTCTTGTTAAAAAGGGGGACTTTTCTGATTTTGTTGTTATTGACCATCTTTTCTGCCTAGGATATCTGAAACACAGAAAAATTATATTCAGTACAATATCCTCATTTTGACACATGTAGGCTTTCAGTGCCCAGGTCATGCAGACAGGCTAATCAATCCCTACTGACCTCCAAGAGCCTGAAATGTAGCTGGGTAAGGCCCCAATCCAGCAAAGCACTTAAGGATATCCTTATGTAAACATATGATCAGTCCCATTTTCAGTGCAATTTGGCGAGAAGTGCATTTCAGAGTAGAGCATCTCAGGGAATGCTGCTTCTTGCAAGGGCTGTGCAATACCAGGCTGTACCACTCACAAATGCAAGCTCAGTCCAAGGTTTCTGGTATTCTTGCACTGGGCAAAGTAACTTTTTTCAAATGTATTGCTTGTGGGGACATCCCCATGCTTTGGGGGAGGCTGTTGAGGTGCCCCTGCTTTAGAGTCATAGTGTGCGTTTGTGAGTGTGAGCCCTTGTCTTCTGCAGAGGTGGTGATCTCTTAGGATGCTTGAGTTTCTTTTGCTGACTGTTTAAGAGACAATGAAATCATTTAGGAGTGGGCAGAGTAATTGTCTGGGTCCTGCAGAACCTGACAGCTGTGCTTGCTGTGTGATGACTAGAGACATCATCCTGTCTTCTGGCTTCATCGGTTCCTTGAGCCAAGTGTGTGGCTGCCACAGGATTGCCATCCTATACCGAAAAACACGGGTGAAGTGGAGTTCTGCCATGGCTGTTCAGCAAGGAGCAAGGCTGGGATGGCTATCAGCATGGTATAGAAGAAAATAGGGCTGGAAGGGACCTGAGGAGGTCATCTCATCCACCCCCACACAAACCGCTTCTGACACATGTTTCTCTAACATGTTTCTTTAACCCCGCCAGCAGCAGAGATCCCCCAGGCTCCCCGGGCGATCTCCTCCAGTGCCTAATGACCCTTGCAGGGGGGAAGTTATTCTAGTGCTGAACTTAGGTCTCCCTTGCCGCATTTAAGCCCATGACTTTTTGTGCTCTCCCTGTGGATGTGGATAACAATTTATTGCCTTCCTCTTTGCATAAGCCTTTTACATAATTGAAGACTGTTATCATGTCTCCTCTCCATCTTCCCTGCTCTAGACTAAATAGCCCAGATAGAAGGATGAAAGCTGCAATGGGGTGTCAAGGAGAAGGAGTTAGAGGAGGAAATCACAGAGGGATTAATCCTGCTTCCTGTCCCTACAGAAATGGACTTTTCCTTCTGAAGGACGGGGGCTGTGGGAGGGGGAGATGTGTTTCTCGGTGCTGGTGATTCACTAATGCAGCTCCGTGGACTGTGTATCTGATTGATGGGTTGCTGTCTCACAGCCTAAGGAAGAGAGGGGCTTGGGGTGACCCTCTGCTGAGCTGCGTCACTCCCACCCAGCCTGTGTGCTTGGGAAAGAAAGCTTTAATTTCTTATATTGGTGAGGAGCATAAGCAACTCACAGGTCAGCTCCTCCGGGATGTATCTGGTTGAGCTTCTGTGTATCATGAAAGCTGTTTCTAGGTGTTGTGTGTGTTATACAGTCAGATAAAATGACAGTATAACACCATTACCCTGCAGCAGCGTCCAGACAGCCTGCCAGAGCCCTGCCAGGGAGCAGGAGCCCTCTCCTCTGGTGGCAAAATGGGGTTTCTGTTGGGAGTGGTGCCTTCACCATGGCTCTGTGCTTCCTACCCATGCACAGGATGGAAAGCCACCGGCCACACACGCTGCCTACATGTATTTCACAACTTGATTGCTGTTCATAAAACCAACACGTGGAACAGGCAAACACCGTCTGATCCAAAATGCCCCGGGGCATATTATGTCAATGTCACATACGTTAAGAAAGTACAGCGAGCACTCAGAGTGACTTCTTGTGTTCATAGCCCTTTTCCATTATTCACGTCTGCTGTCAGAGCTGTAGCACGTATGCAGCTGTTGCATTGTGGCTGTCATAACCTGGAGGAAACAAAAATAGCTCCCAGCCTGGAGACTTCCAAAAGCACAAGGTGGGGGATAACGTAGGGAAAAAATAGTTCTTTACCACTTAACGGTCCCAAACAGCTTTCAGTGACACCTTTTGCCTTGCTTGAAGCACTCCAAGAACAGCACATAAGGTGAAGCTGTTTTCCCTAGACTCCTGGCGACACGGGATCACAGGTTTATTTACATCAGAAAAGGGTTGGCCTTCAAGAAAACAAAATATTAGAGGCTGTTTGGGACAGCAGGGAAGTCCTTTGCGTTGCAAGCACATTGCAGACTAGCTCCAGCACCCCCAGCCCCTCTCCAGCTCCCCCACTTGCTCATCACTCAGAGGTTAAGACTTTCCAGTTCAATTTCACAGTAAAAAATCTTGATAAATTGCAATCCAATTGATTTTTTTTTTTAACTCTCCTTTCCCCCCTTCCTCCCCAGAGTGACTTTGAAGATGACATTTATATTTCTGAATTAAAACCACATTTGGCCAATGCTGTGAAGGGAGGAGGCAGGGGCAAAAGAGAGAGAAACCCTTTTGTTCTCCTCCTTGTGGTTCCCCCCTCACCTGCCAGGGCCAAGCTCCAAAATAATTCCTAACAGCTGAGGTTAGCAGGGGACATCTAATCCCGGAAAGCTGGCTCTGCATTCCAGCACCAGCACATGGCATTTTGGTTTCATCAACAGCCATTTACATCTAATTCCCCCAAACCTCTGAAGAAGTGTGAGTATATGTACAGGTATGTGCTTATTTAATTGAAAAGAAAGAAAAAAAAAAAGATTTTTTTTTTTTTTTTTTTTTTTCCTAACAGCTGAGGTTAGCAGGGGACATCTAATCCCGGAAAGCTGGCTCTGCATTCCAGCACCAGCACATGGCATTTGAGTTTCATCAACAGCCATTTACATCTAATTCCCCCAAACCTCTGAAGAAGTGTGAGTATATGTACAGGTATGTGCTTATTTAATTGAAAAGAAAGAAAAAAAAAAAGATTTTTTTTTTTTTTTTTATAAATCTGAGCCCAAATGACATGAACAGCAGTGGCAGCATTCATGTTTCTTAAAGCTAAACAAGCTCAGGAACAGTTTTGAGGATGTACTGGGGTCTTTTGAGTGTACCCTAAACAGCCATGTCTAGAGCATGCCCAAGAATTCTGATTCTCAACCAAAGGGAGGGCTGAGTCCTCTTTCCCTGATTTCCTGTAATGGAAGAAGATTGCTCTGTGCAAATGGAGCTTAAAGTATCTTGTCGAGTTTGTTGAGACCTGTCCTGTTTGTTTACAGGAGCATCCTGGCAACACAACAGAGAGAAACTTCTCGGGGTTCAGCTAGACCGAGATGGGAGGATGTGGCAGCAATGGGCTCACTCTGAGGGAAACACACCTTCCCAGGCATGAACAGGGACGTGTTGGGTAGAATTGCAGTTGTTTTTCTTCTTTGGAGTCGGTCAGCAGGGATAACGTTTTTCTCAGGGGAGTTTTAATTTTTTCAAAGAAAGTTCCCCGGTTGGCCCTAGGTATCTGTGACCCAAAGATAAAACTCCCTGTCAGTTCTGGTGCACCCCTTCCCAGAAAGAAGATTTCCAGCATCTTCACTTTTGGGTGGTGTTTGCTTTAAGACCATACACTTTTTATTAAGAAAAAGCTTTGGTTTTGCTGTTTAGCCAATTGAAATGAGTAATGAAAATGTTATTTGTATGGGACAAAGGAAATATTTTCTTTTAAATTATCTCATCTTACTAATTGATTACAACGGGAGTGCTTGGATGTATGCAGTGTACAGCATCCGGTCCCTCTGCTCGGAGCAGGGCTTCAGCCAAGCTGGTATAAACCATCCCACGGGAGAAAACAAGAGTAAAAGCTGTCAGGTATTTAGGGCTGCCTGTCCCATGGAGCCAGCTTAGCCTTCACGAGGAAATAATTTGGGTGTCTGAAAAGAACATGTCCTAAAAATATTAGAAGTTTCTGTAGAAGATGAAACACTAGAGAATATTCATAATTAAAAACATAGGCTAGAAATAAAAAATTAAAAAAATTATCTAGAGAAAACTCCTTCAAGGAATAGCTATTTTCCGTTGTTCGGTGCAGACATCACTGATAGCCTGCTAGCATGGAAATTACTTGCTATCAATCATAGAATCATAGAATCATTGAGGTTGGAAAAGACCTCTAAGATCATCGAGTCCAACCATCAACCCAACACCACCATGTCCACTAAACCATGTCCCTAAGCGCCTCATCTACACGTCTTTTAAATACCTCCAGGGATGGGGACTCCACCACTTC
>NW_008795909.1:5554602-5569083 GCF_000699145.1 Aptenodytes forsteri
AGTTGTAGAGAGCGATGAGGTCTCCCCTCAGCCTCCTTTTCTCCAGGCTAAACAACCCCAGTTCCCTCAGCCGCTCCTCATAAGACTTGTTCTCCAGACCCCTCACCAGCCTCGTTGCCCTTCTCTGGACACGCTCCAGCACCTCGACGTCCTTCTTGTAGTGAGGGGCCCAAAACTGAACACAGTATTCGAGGTGCGGCCTCACCAGTGCCGAAAAGTAATAATATAAATCCACAGTATGTCTGAATTTAAATCAGAACGGGAAACAATTAATATAAAGGATTGCAGTATTACAGTACAATTGTACTTGAGATGCAAAAAATCTCATATTTGAAAGTGACTTGAATATAATAATCTTCAAATATTCATGGCTGAAAATGTTTCCTAAATGCTGTTTCCAAAATAGATGTCACGAGACAGCAACTATGTCCTGAGCTGATTTCAAAACCATGGCGAATAATATTGTTTCACATAAACACAGAAGAAAATGTGACATCAACAGAAATGAAAGGGGGGAAAAATCGTCCAGGTCTGTGTGTCAAGGATGGAGAAAAGGAGAGAAAAGGCTTAAACAGGAAAGCTGGAAAAGCCAGCTTGGAGAAGCAATGTCATTCCCAGCTCACCAACCCATCCGTGCGGTTTGCGTGGTTATGATCTATTCCCCCTCGACTCCGGCAGCCGCTCTCGCTGCTGCCTACTGCCAAGAAGTAGGTCAGAAACCTATTTTTGTCTCTATTCTTCTGTGGCCACATCGCAGTCCCTACCCCCGTGCGAAGACAGGAAAGCCTCTCAATGGAGGCTGTGAGACCAGACCCATCCTGCATGGTGCTGGGCTGAGCAGGGTGACCTGTCCCCAGCTCCCTCTATAGTCAGTGGCAAGAGATAAAAATGTTTCCAGCGGCAGGGATTGCTCCTAGGGGTGCCCGACTCTCTCTGCTTGCTGGAGAGGGATTTTAAGGGAATTGGGGACTTTTGTGGTTAAATACCTAAACTTAACAGGATGAATCTGAGCCAAAGCGTGCGTAATGTACCAGCCCCATCCAGTAAGCTTGCATCCAAGCAGTGCAGGTTTTGGTGTTAATTCAGCTCTCAGTGGCCTGGGTTAGAGAGTGGCCTTGCAAACGCTCATGCTGGTGTGGCTGAGGTGGGGATGAACGTAAGGCAGAAGCAGGGAGCTGGGGGTGAAGCAGAAGGAATTGTGTTGTGACTGCACGTTTAGTACTCCGGGACTGAGAGCTGCCTGTTTCTCCTGTTGTCCCCTAGCGCTAGTGATTTTATCACCTCTGCTTGCTAACATCCTTCTTTCCTCTCCAGGTACCCAGGTACGAGCTACCCTTCCCCCCCCAAAAAAAATTGTACAATTGATTAACATAATTCAGTTAAATTCAGTAATTTTCAATTTGTACTTAGCTTTGAAGTTAGCTAGAAGACATGCCAGGAAGCTGCTCTGCTTTTCCATCTAGAAATTAAAAAAATTATCATCTAGAAATTAAAAAAAACAATAGTAAATTAACCTGAAGATACTATCTCACCTTATGGAGTTGCCTTATTTGTATCTCTGTGTCACAAGTGCCAAAATCCTCCTCTTGTTGCCTCACCCCTCTCCTGTCAATGCAAAGCAAAGGCTGGTGGGGATGGTGGTCTTGCCGTCCCGGAGCCCTGCGACCTTTGGAGGACAAGTGATCCATCTCCCTGTGGGAGACTTTGCGTTTTGCCACCGGTCAACAAAATACTGTCCCCAAGTGAATAGTTTTACAAGTGGCAAACCCAGCCAATGCTTCTGCCTCAGGGCATGGCACCGTCCTAAAACTCAGCTTTGCCGTTTGTCGCCATTGGGGTGAGTTGCAGGAGATCCAAGCAAGAACATTAATCATAATGTGGACCTCTAATTATGTTTCCCTAAAATGTCTGCAGAATTCACTCAAACACTGCGCTACTTTATCTGAGGGAATTGCAATCTCTGTGACATGAAAACAAACTGCAAAGCAGTTGCCTCATCATTCTGCTTCTAGCAGGTCTTGAGTCCAGCTTTTCAGGCTAATTTTTCCCTTTTCACAGTGCATCTGTCAAGATTCCCGCTCTGGAAAAGAAGATCAGAGCAAATGGGGACTGAGGAGAACAAAAGCTGACCCAAACCTTTGACCTAAACTTAACATAAAGCCAAATGAAACCTTAGAGGTTTGTAAATGTTCGTGAAACATTTCCACCTCCTGCTCCCCTCTCCTTTATCTTTAGTTTCTTTATACTTCTACACTTACTGCTTCTAATTGAAAGTCCAATGTAAAGACCCACTAAATTAATGGAAAGACTCTCACTGACTTTAGTGGCTTTTGATTCAGCTTCCCAAAGAAAGGAAATAATTTCTTTAATGAAAGTGTCTTTAAACATAAGAGAAAACAAAACCTGAAAAGAGATAAGGAAAATCAGAGGTCAAATGCAATTTTCCAGCTAGCAGCACATGTTCTTGATCTTAAACACGTCCATAAAATTGATATGCATATTGTTAACCCAGGAAAATAAAAATCACTGTACAGAAACAGAGAATTGCTGAGCTATCAGTGAACTGGTTTAATAAGCTATAATGTCTGTTTGCAACAACTAGAATTTTTGGCATTCTTTACTGTCAGCTTGTGCTGTAGAAGAATACTGCTGGTAATCAGCTGGCATTTATGACCTGAAGTTTCCATTTATATGTGTGAGATTGAGTCTTTCCCTTTGTACCGAAATTGCAACAAAAATGTCAATCACATGAAAACTTTTTTAGGGAAATAACTCTCTGCTACTGATACAGTTTTTAACTTTCTGGGTGACTTTTGTCAGAAGGGGGTAGAAATGGGGTAGTTTGTAGGGCTTAATAACACCTGAGCTTCCCTGAACAATGCATTAGATGGTCAGAATAAGAGCGTTCTTGCCTGAGTTATATTCTGGATTCATGGATGAGGGACTTGAGGAAGGTTGGCGAAACCAGCTCAAGCAGAAATTAAGACGTGGCTTTTCTTGGGTGGCTGTTGTTACGCTGTCGTTTGGCAGTGAGAGTTCCGATGGATCGGTGTTGCCAGTTCAGAGCTTGGTCTCCTCTAAAGTACTGACCTGCCTCAAGCTCCTATTTTGCACGTACAAATTGGTTGTTTTGTGTGTGCAGACTGGTATGGCTGCATATTTTACTTATGAATACATGCACAGCTTATCTAGAGAATTATTTCCCAATATTTGTGTAACAGACAGTTTTGATTTTCACAGTCACTGGGTAGATGCACGCAGAACAGTGTATGCTCCAGAGGCTGTTACTTGGTCTTAATGGAAAGCACAGATGTGGGAAATGGTCCTAGGAAGATGCTGCTAATAAGCAGCTACTGCTCATTCATAATGTTTCTGTAAGTGAGCATTATTTTATTATTATTTATATGCAAATTTTACACGGCATAGTTTTTTTGTCGTTCTCTCTTTTTCATCATTTTCTTTCTGTCTTCTCTTTGTCTTTTTCCCCCCTCTCTCCTACTAGATTTTCTGTTTCTGAACTCCTCTAAAGTCATCTCCAGTGTCAAGTCTGGAATGTCTGGTCTCTGCCAGCAATACGCTTGCTGTCTCTCTTAGGGTGCCCGACAGCAACGATGGCACCGCCTCGCTGGGAGACCTTGCAGTGGGTATGCTGAAAAGCTTGCTGCCTTCAGAGCATCTGCTGGGTGACTTTGTCTTTGGAAGTTTGTCTAGTTCTGTCCATGCACTAAACATTGTTCATCTTCTAAAGAAAATACGGACCTTGACCCAAAGGTGCCGGCTGAGGTCTGCGGACCATCCAGTGCAGGGTAGCAGTGGTGGAGAGAATCCTCTGGATAGAGAGATCAGGGACAGAAGAAATTATCCTATCTGCTTTTTTCAGCCCAAGTTAGAAGAGGAAAATTCTATGTGTTGGCCCAGTGACAATCCCTTTTGACTGTCAAAACTTAGAAATCTTGTCTTTTTCTCTCCACTCCTCTTGGATCCACTTTTTGGATCCAATTTTTCATTGGCTGCAATGGCTCCGCTGGTGGTTTTTTTTATAAATGTTTGATCTGTTTCTAGAAATCATACAGGGCATGAATTACTGGAAATGAAGCAAAATGTACCAGACACAAACTCAGCGCATTCTCTGTAGCTCATATTCTCTGAAGACTCATTTGTCCCTTTCCTCCTCTTAAATATTTCCTCTCTTCTTTCTGGCCTGATCTTGTTATTTGTTTCATCGGCCATTTGTTATCTAACTCTTGGCAAAATATCAGGGAAATCTTCCTGACAGTGAACTGGAAAGAGCTTTCTTAAGGGAACAACAACAGCTTCTTTACTTGGGAGAGCTGAAAACGAGACAAGCCCAAATATTGTATTTGCTGAGACAAAGTTTGTGAGGACTGCAACGTGCTGTGTTGGACTCAGCTGTGTAACTGATGAAGCTTGTCCAGTTGGGCTTTTCTTTGGTCTTTAAAGGGTTTAAGGTGCCATTTCTCCCTGTAAAACTTGCCTCGCTGCTGTGACAGTGGTCAAGTAGGTAGTGAAGGAGGGACGGACCGAGCTGCTGTCTGGCGGGAGCTGAGCTCCACGTGTGTGGCTCCATGGAAGTGGTGCGTTTTCTCATCCAGGGGTGGAGATGCCTTTCTGGCTATGGGCAGCCCAGACGGTCATTAAAATGAGCAAACTGCGTGCTTTCATCTCTCCTGAGTCCACAGCTTCCTCAGCCCAGATGAGATGGGCTTAGACCCAGTCTGGGCCTCAATAAACTTTTCACTTGTGCAGTTTCACCAAAGGTTTGACTTTGCTCTGGGATTATCCTGACATTCAGCTGCTTCGGGGCTGTTGGGTTCCTGTCTGTCTCCTCTCCAGCTGAAAGTTTATAGCCGAGCTGCGCAAGCGTGTCCTAACTTCAGAGCAAACTCAAGAAAAGGCAGCTCCAGCTGCAGCTCGCAGCCTGCCAGAGAGACTCCCCTGGCAGGTCTCCGACAAGCCTGTTACTACAAGTTCACCCCAACCGGCAATTCTGGCAAACGCAAAAATTTGCATGAAGTTCATATTAGTTCAACATTAGCTCATGTTGCCAGCAATTCAGTAGTTCCTTCTAACTGCTTGAATCTCAGTCGAAAGATTTAAGCACACTTGCCATGCAGCCTCTCTAAGAAAGTTGTGAAGGTGGGCAAGCGTTTAGTTTTCACAAATATCATGGTGCAAGTGAGTTATTATAATGTCTTCTGAAAGGATTGAAGATTTGAAGTCCTAATACATAGTTGTCGTCTCTGCAAGATGTAATAGCATCTAGATTAACTTCCAAAACAGCACAGGACATAGAAAAAGTAGGTTTATATAATAATTTTCATTTCTACTCAGTGATTCAGTGAGGTCTTACACCAATTGCATAAAAACAATTATTTATAAAGCCTTTCTTTTAAAATAGTTTCTACTGCTTTGACTGTATGTATTAAAACACAGCCTGTTCTAAAGCACTTTCTCCCCCTAAAGCCCTCTGTGCATTATAACCTCTGTAATACCTTCAGCTGCTACAGAGACCTTGCAGAGCTGAGGATGTTCATGCTAAATAGATTTTGTATTTTGTTCCTTAAGTTTGTCAAAAAACTCTTTTTGCTCAGAAAAAAAAAAAATCAATGTTGGTCAAATTTTGGAGAAGGGTTTGCTGAAAAATCTCTAATTTGATTTCTGTTTTGATCTGGGAATGAAGTCAAATTTCAGTGGGTATTTAATGAATGGTCCTATGCAAATATTAGCAACATAGCTGACATTTTCCCTCCTCTCCTGACTTATTATGGGAAACAAGGATTAATTGTTGTCTCACCCCTTGTGTTGGGTGAATCCTGTGTACTCTGGGCTGAGGCTAGTGAGCCAACCTCAATCCTCGACTAGATCTGAAGCAAGGCAGTGGCTTCCGCAGCTCCCCACAAATTTCTGCAGTGCAAAAGATAGCACCATATCCAATGACCTGGTCTGGTACCTGTTCACCCATTGCCTAGATCTGTACCTCCAGCTATTGAAGCCAGGACCACTTCCATCCTGCTGGAAAGGGCTTTCCAAAGTGGAAGCACAACTCCTCCTGGTGCCGTGCAGAACAGACGGTGGCTTTGCGGGGATGTCTGTGGGAAGGGACATCCTTGAGAAGGGGTGGCTCCTGCCCGGCCCCGGGAATGGGAGGCATGTCTGCAGTGGGAGGCAGCACTCACGGGGTTCTCGGCTCTCACCATTGAGCATTGTTCAGAACAAACGTAGATGCTGTATATGAATGTAAAGCTTAATCTGTGGTTTTTACACCCACCACATTTCTTGGAGTTGACATTTTCTGGAACTTTAGGGCTTTTTATCTCCAGGCTGTTGTTTGTTGTTGTTTTTTTTTTTTTTCGTTCATTTTATAGAAAGCTAGCAGCCCATGTTTTTTCATCTACATAGTAAAATAGCATGCAAACAAATTGACCCACACTTTAGTCAAAGCAGCTGTGCAATGCTGTCCTCTACTCAAAGGTGTACAAACCTGGAGGGCAGTGGGGACACATGTTCAGTTGGTATAACACGGTACAGCTGCACCATGACATTGCTGGGGTGGATGCTGAGAAATCTGGAGGAATTCCCTGGGGAAATGTGGAGTTGGGGGGGGGAAAAAAGCCTGCTTCACCCACTGTTCCACTTTGTGCCCAACAGTGAGAACAAAGTGACTTATTTTTCAGAAATGCCTTGTACCAGCTGTGGCTGAAGGGCACACGGGCTGTTGCTTGTTCCTGGTAGTACCTAAAATGTGTAGGGCATTTTCCAGGTGGAAGAAAGTTAGAGCTAAAGAGACACAGAAGAGAGAGGGAGGGGATTCAAGGCAGCAGGTATTTAGTGTAAGTGCAATCTCATTCATTCTAAAACTTCAGCCCTTTGTGATGACTTAATAGTTTAAAAGAAAAAATATTTTTCTGCTCTCTTAGGACTACCAAAAAGCTCCTTGCTCCTCCCACTCTGTGGCAGAAGACACTGCATTAAGATTTGTACGAGGCTTTGATATGAGGCATGTAGTGGTAACCTCAGAAAATCTGATTAATATTTTTTCTGAGGATGGAAAAAAGATGGGACAGTCACCCTTTTTCTGGAACATTCCAGCCAAACAGAATAGTTATGTATTTTAATTCATTAGCAAGTGGGTTGCAATGCAGATCATTGGGTCCCCTTGTCAGGTACAGGATGATGGGTGGGTGGAGATGGCAGGATTGTTGTCACCTCCTGCTCTACCATCATCAGGTGTGCGGCTTTGGCAGAGACATCATGAGTCAAAACTGGGAGGGTCTCTTCAAATCCTGCTGCACCCTGACCTACCACGATCCTTTTCACATCCTTTACCAGCAAGAACGGTGGATTTTGGCACATGACGCAACAAAATCAGGCAGAGCCAACTGGAAAAAACTAGTCGTAGCCCCAGACAGGTGTTGATGGACATTCCCCATTGGTTGAAAGTTTCTAGTCTAGTTTCAAGGACACTTTAATTCTTAAATCCCTTTTCCATTGGACATGCACATGTGAAATCAGGTAGCAGAGATAAAGGCTGGCACAAGAATATATGCTTAGCTGCCTGATTTCTATTGTATACCATAATTATAGTAGCGTACACTTTGGACTGACAGCATTTTTCAGCAACAGAGTACTTTAGAAATATTAATCTCACATCAGCTATTTGTGTTGAATATTGTCTTATTCAGCAGGTGATGTGAGCCAATATTATCCTGCTTTTCTAGACAGCAAAACAGGGAGAGAAAGAGAGATTAAGTGAACCTAAGGTCAAGCAATAAGTCCAAGAGAAAACTTGGTTAAGCTTGGGGATTACTGCCTCCCAGTGATCAAGAAGTGTGTGTAATATTTCTGAGAAACTAATGTATGTGCCCCTACGACAAATTAGAAATGATACTAGCTTGGGAGGTTACCCATTGACTAGTGCAAGGGATGTTTCCATTGCACGGTATTGTGAAAGCCAGTAGGACATGGTGCTTACAGACAGCAATGGCCAGATTCTGCAAAATGTCGCCGTGTTCATACTTGCACAAGTCCCATGGACTTCAGTTTCTTAAAGGAGAGCTGGATCTTCAGCAGGTGATTAATACAAGTCTAGAGTTGTGATGAGCTTGCGATTTGGCAAAAATGGCCAAAGTTTTAACTTTTTTAACCTCTTCTCCTCACTATTGGCCATTTGCCATTCCATTAGCTGAAAGGGATTAATAGTGATGGGACTATTTCCCAAATATGGGGATAGGGTACATGATGAGAGGAACAGAAGTTGTATGTCCATGCGACTTGTTCAACAAGTCTCAAGGTAACAACATCTCTGAAATTGAACACTGACGGTATAGTAATTTTAGGAAACTAATTATCCCTCAGACAGTTGAGTAGATTTTGGAACAAAAAGTGTTTACATTGAAAAATTGGCTAATAATAGGGCTAATGTATTTGTACATGGGGGAACGGAGAAGCCAAGCCTTTTGTTCCCGGACTTTCTTCTCTTACGTTGCATTATGAATGCCATTGAAGGAAGCAACCTCTGTAGAATAGGTCTAATTGCTAACTAATTATGTTTCAACAAAAATGAGCAGGGTCCCAGATCTTACTTGGCTTGGATGTTTAAAGGCAAGTAATAAGTTACGTAATAAAACAAAAGAATCATTAAACATTGATTTACATGTTTATATATAAGAAAAATAAGAAATGAAATTTTTATTGGAACAGAATTAAAAAGAGGTTTATGTGCTTGTATTCCCCATGGCCTCTTATACTCTAGTAATATAGCAATATTCATAAATCATAGCAGAGTTTTCAAATTTCCTCAGGAATGACCTAGGCAAGAAATCCTTAACAACTTGCTGAGAGAATTTGAAATTAAATTCAGCTGTAATATCATCATGACTAATTTATGACTAGTTTGGTTGCTACAAAGATACATTTAAAGAAACTGGAGTACATGGTGAGGATAAGATAAAACATGGGTTTATTATCATGTAGTTATTCCACTAAAGATTTATTCTATGTTTCATTACTTTATTGAACATGCCAAACCAGTCTGTTCCCTGAGAGAGAGGAAACCTTAATTATAAAATGAAACATGTAAATACTAGGCCTTCAACCAAGCAAAACTGGGAAAATGCTGGATATGAAATTAAATCTTTATATAGCTATTAATTCATAACAGACTCTGTTCCCTTTGCCGTGAGATACATTTGTGCATGTGTATGAACATGCATGCAGCAGAATGCACACACATGTACTCTTTATATATATATGTGTATGTATAAATATATACATGCTCATGCACACATATGGTCTCCACTTCAGAACAGGCTTAATAGTAAAATATCATTAAGGCTGAGACAGACGTTATCTGGCACAATTAGGACTATGTTTCTGCAATGCCCAGCATCCCTGAAGCCCATTTTCATCCCACTGCAGCTTTTGAACTTCCTGCAAGGCTCGTTATGCCAAATTCAGATTGATGACAAAGTGCAACATTTTGAAATTATTAAAGGTATTTGTTTTTCCTTTAGTTTCTTTTACCACAGAATTAAAAGGATGAAAAATGATTCTTTTTTTCACAGTAATTATATGTCTGATTTCTCAAATTTTATGCGGGCAGAAAACTCCCTCTGAACTCTGTGTTGGGACCCAGCTCATAAGTGTCTTGCTTTATCCCACTCCAGCACCATCATCACCTTTTGTTTGAGACGCAGCTTTTCATTCTGTCCTTGCTGGCTAAGACCAGTGAATCATTTCAGGCAGGAATTAAGCTAAAATATTTCTTGGTGTATGTCTTTTCATGCCACCTGTCTTCAGGTAAGTGGCTTTCTATTGCTGTTGAACCTTCTAGGATATCAAGTTTCTGTAGGTGACCTTCTCCGGGACTTCTCACCCTTACTGACCTCTTTTCCATCTATACCCAAGGGGCTGACCCACGACCAAAGCACCGAGCCGCCAGGTCTCCAAAAATCATCTTCTTCCCAGACACTTCATGTGGTGACATCTTGGCATCATACAGGGAGAAGCAGTTTACAAGAGCCCCTGTGACTGACCAGAGATCTCCACCGTGTGCCAGTCATCCTGCTGTCACATCGCTGCCTACGACCCAGCTGACTGATGGCTGGCTCAATGCCGCACTGCTGATTCAGCGGGTGCCCTCCCAATACTGCCCGTACAGCGCCTACAGTGAACGCATAATGCCCATGGCAAGTATTGAGCCAGCAGCAGTGCGAACGATGCGCTCGCTATTTAATATGCAAGGGAAATGAGTCGCAGCTAAACTCATTGCACACATCCATTACGTGAGAGAAGCGTCAATATTTCTGTAAATCCACCGGGGATTGTGTTCATCTCAGCCTCCAGCAACGGTGAGTTACCCTGGTGACTGGTGCAATTCGGAAGCACATACAAGCATAATGAGAAAGTACCATGGTTTCCCTTGAAGTAATACAGCAGTTATTGCGGATAGTTACTGCCTTTGTGAAGTATTAACACGTGGTTATAGTGCAGTCATGTAGCAAAATTATAGGGGCCTGTAGAATGTTACTTAGCAACACTTGCTAATGTTGAGGTGGTAATGAAGGAACGGAGTAAAAGAAATACAGAGTATATTGGAGTCATAAAATAAACTGTGGTGAGACTTGAGAAAGCTGTTCTGAAGATAAAGATGTTGTCTATTTCTCTTTTTGCCATGTGAATGTGGTAGAAGAACTTAAGAGCTGATTTGAAGCAACACATTTGAAATATCTAAGTAACAGAAACAAGCATTATGTTATTTTTTTTTATCATTGCTGCTGCCTGGGAAAAGCATCAGAATTGCTGGGCTTTTGAAGATCCTCTCCCTGTCATTTCAAACCCATCTTGAGGCACTAGCTGGCCAATTAAAATAATCTCTCCTTTGGAAAGCTAGCATTTGTCAGAGTTAAGAATGAAAGCTTCTCTCTACTACATCTATTTTCCCCATTCATTCATTTACATAACTCCCTCCACCATTAATCAAGTGCCTGTAGGCTTATCTCAAGAAAAGGGTAAGGCCATAAAAAATAAAGGCAGACATTTCTAGTTATAGATGAACCTTCCACATGTTGCAGATCTATCTCAGACCCTTATCTTGGTTTATCTCCACCTGTTTAAATTGGAAAACTCACAAAAATCCATCTCCCATGAGATTTCCAAGGTTTCTTGATTTCATTTGGGTCAGAACTGCCACAAGAGATGCATTTCTCAGAGCACCTCTGAGCTGCTGCCAGGAACAGGGAGTGCTGGACTGTGCCACTTAAAAAAAGAAAAAAAGTTTTCTTTGAAAAGTCACCAAATTTTATAAGCTTTAAAAAAAAATTGGCCTACTTCAGTCTCGGGTATGATTAAAAGAGCTGCCCTGATTTATTGGTGTCAAACAAAGTATGTTTGGGTAGAACATTATTTTGTAATGGAAAAACTGTCAGTGGAAGCACTGCCTATCAGCAGTGCTTGGACTGGATGAGGACTGAGTCTTAAATTACAAGAGTCTAATACTGGAGAAAAGGAAGACTGCTAAAAATGTTGTAACTAGAAGGCAATCTCTTAGTCTCCCAGATAAAGGTAGCTGTGAAGTCAACCTCAACAACATATGGGGTTCTGCTGATTAAATAGTAGATGATATTTGCCTTCTTTGCGCCTCACCCTGGCCCTGCAAAGCAAATGGGAAGAACTTTCTCATTCCTATCCCACCAGGAATGCTGACCCATGAATATGGAGTGTTGGGTTGGGGAGTGTTTCACAGGAGAAACTTTCTGTATACATGAATTTAATAAAAAAAAAATATTCTCCAGTTGGTAACATAGTTGCTTGCTGCTGTCCTTTAATTTTGCGCTTTTTCTTTTTTCCTTGTAAATTACAAAGTCATTTTATTTTGACTAAGGTCCTTGTTCTTGCACATTGCCTTACCCAAAGCAATGCTCTGCCAGAGCATTGCCACCAGGACACGTCTACCAGGGACTACCCAGAGACAAATGGAAAATCAAATATAAGTGACTGGTAAAGCAGGGGAGCCAAGCCTGCTGTTAATAAACCAGTCTGTTTCAGCACATACTTGTCCAACCAAAACAAAAAAGAATCATCATCCTTCTGAGGCATTTTTAACAGGAGAACCCCTGTGCAAAGGGAGACCTTACTAAGACAGCTACTCATGCCCTTCCTGAAACCACTATTGTTCATTTTTCCACAAAACATGCAACAGAGGTGACTTTTGGCTTTAAATCTGCTTTATGACCCTTTGAGATGCCATTGAGACTACAGCTGAGGCCCTTAACAGGACAAAATTAGTAGCAAATATAAACTTAATTTGGTGAACTTAAGATAAAAATTATATGGAAAAATCAACACTGACAGGAAAACTCTGACATGAAAAATTATACTGGTATTAGCAGAGTCCTCTGCACCTATACACATTTCTTCTAGCGGATGTTCTGCCTGTCCCACTTTCAGGCAACTACTCTTAGTCAAAATGCTCCAGACGTGAAAAAAAGGTGGTCCTCATTTTGTAACTTTTAGCAGTGTTTATTTTGGGTGAACAAAATTGTCTTCTGTCTTAAGATGTTTAATGATTATTTGAAAGCAACTTGATGAATAGAAGAGCGTGTACTCCCACTTGGGGCAAATGTATTTTTGGAGTGATTCATAATAATTAATCTTTGTCCAAATGGAATGCATTAATTTCTCCTACTGGTGGTGACTGTACTTCTGGTTCTTTTCCTAAGTTAGATGGTTCTGCTCCAGAGGCATATTTGCTGATTAAATTGGACCGCGACCGGGTACGCAGGTTATGTCACTGTTATCAAACGATCTTTTAAAGAACACAGAGTACTTGTTTTTGCAGATATCGCGCGCTCCACATTTAATCATGGACCTTTGTAGCTTGTTATTTCTAGAATTCAGATTACTGCAATTTAAAAGCCTCTCTGTCCTTGCCAGTGCTCAGTGACATAAAATAAACCCGCACATTAAGAAAAAAACCACAAAATTTGTCAAGTTGCACTGAGGGACAGAAAGAAAAAGAAAGCATGCTTTGCGGTGATCTGGAAATGCTGTCTGCAGCTCAGCTATAAAGGGAAATGTTATAATTTGCTAATATTTTCCATGTAGCCAGAACTTTATTTTTGAGAGCGCTGTTACCCACGGCAGTACCCACGTGGCGGGGGGGTCCCCTGCGAGCGCGGGGTCCCACAGTGCGGGTGGGTTGCAGACGCATAGCAAGAGACGGTTCATACCCCGAAGAATGTACAGTGTCAATACACAGCAAGAGGGGGAAGGGGAACAAAGCAGAGGAAGCGATTTCCCGCAGTCGCCTGCTGCTCCTCAGTGGGACCAGCCACCAAACGCTGGGTTTAGCTTCGCGTTTGCTTCTCCCAACCCTTCTGTGGGCTGCCCGACACCCCCAGGGTCACTTGCGCTGGCCCCGAGCCCACCGGGGGCTGCCGAGCCCCCGTTGCGGAGCAGGGTGCCTGTTGCCATTTTCCTCCCGCTGCCTCCTCCTCCTCCTCCCGGGCACCGGGGACTGCGGCAGGGATGCAGACAGAGCCGGCACGGCCTCTGCAGCCCTCGATGGACTGAAGTGCTCCAAGTTCCTTTTTTAGTAAAATCGCTTTGTCTCGAAAGTGCTGCAGAGCAAAGCCTGCTTGCCCCCGCTGCCCCCCTCCTTGCGCTCGGCGCGGTGGAGGTGCCAGGCTGACGTGCCAGAAATACTCCTTATCCCCAGAGATGGAGCATCCCGGGGCCCTGCAGCCCATACCCCAGCCCGAGTCCCAGCTCAGTGTTGGGTTTACCCAGAAAGAGCAGCCTGTCCTCCCTGCCCCATCAGGTCCCTCTCTGGTGAGGGCTGGTGGCAGCATTGCTCCTTTATTAATTTTAAATGTGTCATCTAAGGAATGGACATAAACCATCAACTCTATTTTTTTTTTGGCCTGGGATAACAAATAACTTTCATGCAGCTGTAAAACACTACCCTCGGCAGGATTTCACTGGCTGTAGGATGAAAAACTCTGCACAGTGTCATTAGTTTCTTCTGTACCTGGTTTTGCCTTTTCCGTGCCGGTCCTGAGCAGCCCACGCTGCTGCTGCTGGGGCATGGCCAGGGTGCTAGGAAGGAAAAATAACACTAAGTGGTGATGGGGGCAAGTACCGCTATCTGTTGCTGAGTTTGGTTGTGCTCCATTCCCAGTTCTGATCTCTTCCAATTTCCAAAAAGGCCGAAGGCCCTAAGTCTTTGCCAGTATTCCACCACATAAACAAATAACTTACTTGCCCAGATACCTCCTCCAGGTCAGATGACAGATTGAGGTGGGGATGACTGTGTCCTGGTCTCGGCTGGGACAGAGTTAATTTTCTTCCCAGTAGCTGGTACAGTGCTGTGTTTTGGATTTAGGGTGAGAACAATGTTGATAACACACCGATGTTTTAGTTGTTGCTGAGCAGTGCTTACACTAGTCAAGGACTTTTCAG
>NW_008795909.1:5569645-5649906 GCF_000699145.1 Aptenodytes forsteri
CCCATCCCACCGTGAGCGAGCGGCTGTGTGGTGCTCAGTTGCTGGCTGGGGTTAAACCACGACAGACTGGCATCAAGTTGCCCTCAGTGGAGATGCACAAGCAAAGCAGTGGGCAGAAGGAGAATGAGGAGTGGGTGGGCAGGGAGCAGTACTGGAGTCAGGGAGATGGTGGGAGCTAATGAGCTGCTAACGAGGCTGATAAAGAATGTGTGGAGATGAAGGAAGAGAGCAGTAAGCAGGAGAGATGGTTGGAGGCAAGGTGAGGAGGCTCACAGGGACTTGAACAGTGAATATGAGGCAGGGAATGGAATTAGGGTAAAGAAGACCAGGTTGGATAAAAGGTGGGTGTGGGGTGAGGGCAGGATAATTGGGGTTACAGGTAAGAAGGGGTAGACTTGCATTCACAAGTTTGATGAACTGACTTGTTGCCTATCAGGATGTTGTTTTCTCCAGTGCCTGGTTGGAGCTCAGTGCTCCTGGTTCAGCACTGAGCTCTGGCAAAGGGTCCCTACCTCTTCTTAATCTTTCCAGAGACCATCTGCATCTCCACCAGCATATGGGCCAGATGCCTGTACACACACTGTCTGTGTGGCTGCAGGTATGATGCTAAGTGTGAGACAGTGTCTCTGGCTTGGGGAAATTACGTGCTGCACAATGATACAATCCTTGGTGACATGACAGGCTACTGCTGGTTATTGAGGCAGGCTTTCTATTTATTTTTTTGTTTATTTATTTCTATATGTCTCCTGCCACCCTGGGTGGCTCTGCTCTAGTGCCAAATCCTGGAAGAAGGATGTTATCTGTCAGATTCCTCTTCCTACGTGATGGGAGGTGAGACTGGGACTTCAGGGCAAGGCAGGATGGTCCCATGATTAAGGTCTCATGCATTTGAATGCCATCCTGATGAACTGGATTCAGTTTCCTCAGTTACCCGAACTAAACTCTTTCAAGATGACTACTTCTGTGGTTTTGGCCAAGGATTGTTTTTTGCAGACATTGCATATTCCCAGTTGCAATAGATATTAATAAGAGTTGAGTTTTGCATGCACAGTGTAAAGGCCTCTGAGAAACAAGGTTTCTGGACAGTTTGGACACCCCAAAATTAGAAAAACTTTTTGACTTGATTATTTCTCACCCCTCCCTATTCTCACAACATGTGATTTAGCTGCAGGAATACTTATGTTGCTTTTGGATGGAATGTATGAATACTGCAGGAATACTTATGTTGCTTTTGGATGACCTGATAATGAGAAGAACAGAAAACCCATGAGGCTATGAACAATCTTGTCTTACGTGCTCAAGTAATAGGCAGCAAGCAAGGCATGTTGCAATGCAGTAAACAGCAAGTAGAAACCCAAATATAAAATCATTAAAACGTACCCTCCACTCTGTGCAAATGAGGAGCGGAAAATTCTTAGGAAAACCTTTGGGAATTTAGCTGCTGTTGCTGAACTCCAGTTAGTGTAAAGATGGTGTTCATGTAAGTCCTTGTACTTTTGTGTAGATAAGGTCCCATTTCAGCCACTTGTCTGACACTGGATCATATTTTTTCTGACACTAGGTCTTATGTTACACTGTGAATAAAAGTCACTTACTGACAGCGTAACTTCTACTTTTCTTGAGGGATGGTGACATTACTGGGCCCTGTATTAGAGGCTGAAGATGGCTGATCAGTTACTGCATCTCCAGACCCTGCTGGGAACCTGAACTGTTAACCTGAATGCTCATTTTTTATGTGTTTTCCACTGAAATAGTTTAAAAGCATCTCTGTTACTGTGAATTCTTGCTTATTTGTCATAAAGGGGGAAAAACACCAAGCAGGAATTAACAAGAGGATTTTCTTTGTGACTACAGTCCCTCATTAGGAGGTTTATGATCAGGCTTTGGGAAAGCTTTCCTTGAATTATTTTAATGTTCTAATGATAAAAACCTCAGGGAGGTCATGCACATGGAGGATTTAATACCCATTCAGAACCATCTGGCATTAGATTACATGCAGGGAAAGAACAAAATCTGGCAGTAATATTCATCTCCATTAACCCAGAATACAGGCTGATATGATTATAACAGAGAAAATACTCTCACTCTTTCACCAGGAAAAGCTCTTAATAGACCTGGGCTAAACTGGTTTATAAAACCAAAGACTTCTTGAAGCGTGGCTCTGCCCTCTCATTGAGTGCATTTGCTTTGGCTGTTAATATGTATTTCATATCTTTTTAACCTTGACAACTAATATGTTAAGGTATAAAATATTGCTAGGGTGAAAGATTGTGTTTGCAGCTCTTAACTTACTCTGTGAGTGCAGTCTTAATAGTGTAAGCATAATGCTGGAGTAGAGCCCATTCATGCTTTGCTTCTGTCTCATCTCAAGAGCATCACTGAGATCACGGTCCTAGTGACATCCTCAGCAAAACTCCCACTGATGTCAGTGGTGACGAGATAACCTCCCCTTAAACCATTCCTCCATGACCCCGAACCAGCTACGTGCTTAAGCATGTGCTTGGCCTGAAGCACACTGACTAGTGAGGGTGTTTGGAGCAAACCCAGTTAAGAAAGTGAAGAACGCCGGGGAGATGGTCACTTCTCAGGCAGATTAACTGTCTTTCACCCGAACTGTTGGGCAGGCTCTCTTCAGCCTTCTGTGCTGCTCATTATTTCTTGCATCATTTTCATCTTGTCATTCCCCATCAGCACAATGACTTCTCCAGAGATGGTCTCTCTCTGCCCTCTAAGTTTTCCTCTCCTCTTCCCTCCTCTCCCAGCCCGGTGCAGTGAGCGCAGTCGGACAGCTCCTCTCCTTCAGCCAATGTTATGATTCACTTACTGTATGGAAAGCAAAACCATATGGAAGACAAGAAAAGGCCATTTATCTCAAAGTCTATTGAGATGTGAACATCTCACATTAAGGCTCAGTTCAGCCAGGCTTTCTTGCACATGTTGCTCTCATCTTTTTCCACCAGAGCAGCGATGGACTCCTGCGTCAGCCAAAACGATCCTCTTAGCTTGTCATCTGGTTTGTACTTAGCATGGCTATACATACAAAACATTCAAAGGAAAAAAGAAAAAGAAATCTTATTATGTCTTTTCCTTTGTTCTGAGAAGCCACCCGTGGCAGTTTCCCCTTTGGAGACTGCTATCTGGTGAAGGAAATTGTTATCGTCCCAAGATGATAACTGTAGTTCAGTAAATGCAATGTGCATCAAGCCTGGCAAAGAAAAGTTTGTTCTATGTTCACTAATTATATGCTTCTCCCTGAGTGGCTGAGAGGGGATGATATTACTTAATTAATAACTGCTTTAAGGATGGGAGACCAGAGGATAGATTTCCAGTAATGCTATGTGGCTGGTTGAGGGGCAGCAAGCCCAGCACATGGCCCGGGACACCGCTCCGAGGTGCCCCGGTGCTTCCTTGGCTGAGGAAGACCTCAAGCATGTAACCAGGTACTTAATGCTCCTCATCCAATATTGGCTCCCTGCTTCCTTTCTGCAGTCCCCACCAGCAAAATGAGATGACAGCTCATTTAATTTGGGGTGAAAGCCTACATCTTTCACACTTCTGGAGAATTAAGAGATAGGGAGTCCTCTGAGACGCGGCTCTTCTGGATGTCCTGCAGTGTCTGCCGGTACGTTTCTGCTTTCTTCACTGGGGCTGTAACATATTCACTGACGGATTTATGCTGCAGTTGGAAACCAGAACCCAGGACAGCCTGTTCTCTGGCTTCATGCTATAAACATAAATACACTCACATAGCCGTTTGTATCTGGTTCTTTCTATCTGCACGAGGATTTTATTAAATCTCTAAAATGGTCCTGAAGGGAAGCAAGTGACTGGCAACAAAAGGAAGTGCTCAAACAGGAACAAGAACAAAAAGGAGCAAAGGGCAGGAAGCTGCTATGAGACCACGCAAGTGAGAGCAGGCAATTAATGGCAGGCATCAAAGCGGCTGTTGGAAACTGCATGTTTTCCTAAAAGGGCTCATCTTTTGAGTAGGAGCCGCTATTGGATTGTATCAGAGTTGCTCTGGTCTGAAGTGCATTTTTAACGTGGAGAAAACTTTTTCCCATCTCCAGTTTTGAACTTTGCAGAATGAGTTGCGAAGTTAATGACAGGCCTTTAAATTAACTCGTGTTGTGGAGCAGTGAAGCGAGTAATGTGGAAAAAAAAAATGCAAGCAATTATGGTTTAAATAAACCTCACCCACCGTGTTATTAGAAACTACCTGAGATGAGATTTCAGCAGTGTTAAACTCATCTTCCAAACAAGTTATCCCAGCTCTCCTGTGTGAGAAACCAGGAACCAGAGGGTTTGCAAAGTGTGGGAAACACTGAGTGATTCCAGGCAGGCAGTACTGAGCTCTCGGCTGCTTTCTCCGAGTCCTCACAAAGCCCTCATGTTCGAGTCCTGGTTTTGTTGTTACTTTGCCCCTAATATGCTGAGGGTCTTTGACTATGAAAGACCCCACACGCTGAACAAGACAAGGCAAATGGGGGGTGGGCAAGAGGGGGAACGAAAAACGATTGAAAGGTGCTTACCTGATAAAGTGATGTTTGCAATGACTAGAAAAAGTCCATACTAACCCCCTGCTAACTGCTGATCTGGACTCGGTTGAGAGTAAATGTCTTTCATATCCCGTCGGCCACAGCCATCCTGAAGAAGCCAGGGTGCTTTGCTGGCTTTGCTTGTGTAGGCAAAACTATTGCCATCTTTCAATCACTGCTCTTGGAGAACGGCTCAAACTATGATATTTTGAATTATTCCAGCTGTTCTCCACTCCCTCAGAGATATCATCAGAAAGTAGTCGCTTACACTAAGATTACTTTAATGATATCAAAGGGTGTGGAAGAAGGCTGCCAATTAGTAAACCCTCAAGGTACAAAGATATAAATAGCCCTCGAGCACTGAGAGCAGATCCAAATCTGCAGTCTAACATTATCTTGGGATGAAAGCATTACGTACAGACTGATTCCACTAGAGAAGAGTGATTGAACTTTCCTGTTGAGCTGAACAGCAGGGCTTGTTTTGATTGATAAAGCTCCTTGTCAGATTGTGCAGCATGTTATCAATTTATCGAGCCACCTGCCAAACCTGAGCCAGGAGCAACAGTAGCAAGAACTTAGTCTGGGATGAGCAATCATTTTGGAGGGAAATTACTGTACTTCTACCTATTAAAATAAATAAATAAAATAGCACCGGTCCCGATTTCCTTTGCCAAAAGCTAAAATGCTTTCGGGGTCCAGCCAAAAGGCAAAAATTGTGATAAGCAGCTGAAATTCATCAACTGAGCATTTGCTAGAAAAATAAGCCTATCCTACCCAATACGGTTATGGCAGAGGGGAAATGTCAGGGCTGGGAAAGATGGAAATTGCAGCATTGTCCATTCTTGGGCTCTTTGCATACTCAGGAGCCACATCCCTCATCTCACAGCTCCAGTGACAGCTCATTCTCCATTTTCCAGCACAACTGTAACTGGCAAACCAGTCAGTTGCTCTTAAATGGCCATCCTGTGTTTTGATGCAACTTACTGTACTTCTCCACACTTTGCTTTCTGTAGGGATTACTTAAGGGTTTTTTTTAGTCCTATGCTGTGTCCCTTGAATACAACACAAACCAGCTGCTTGCAGTGGCTTGACAGCACTATCACCCTGTGATAAACTTAGCGAACTTGGTTTTAAAGTGAAGGCTTTCTTAAGGGGAGAGGGGGAAAAAGACACAAAAAACCAAGCTTCCCTTCAAAATACCCGCCCAGCCATAAGCATGGACTTGCACAGCTGTTCCCAAAGGCAGGATCAGAGCACCGCACGTAAGGAGCGCTTCTGCAGGACCACACAAGTTTACTGCTATTCTTAAATCCTAGCCTCGCAACTGGGAAAATCCTGCCAAGTTGTTTGAGACAGTGGCACCTGGGAAGTATTATATGAGTCTGTATTGCATCATGAGAACCCTATTTGCACTTAATTACACATCTCCCTCCCTCCTCCCAATATGACAAGCAAGACAGATGCTGCATCTACAAAGTGAGAAAGAAACACAGTTTTTAAGTGGAATCTGACAGCCAGAAACCCAAGAGCAGGCTTCAGGCAAGATCCCAGCAACGAAGATCTTCACAGCATTGAACAGTTCAGACCGGTGAATTTTGGTGTTGTCTGTAGCAGTGATCCCATGTATCCTAATGCAGCTGGGATTCAAACAGGTTTTCTTGGACTCCTGCTTCCTTTGTGCTGAAATGTTGATGGAGAGGTCTTGACCTCCCTTGGTCCTTCTCTGTGAGCCCATCTCTCAGCCGAAAGTCTGAACATTATCTTCACAGACCTCCTGCCAGGTGTTTTGTATGGTGCTGGTCATAACAGCCTTACCCAAAGCGCGTTAAGATTCCTTGCAAAGATTACCCTGCCCCTGTATTTGGGGCAGTATGTTAATAGGCACCAATTGGGCTAACAGATCTTCTAACGCAGACTGCTCTTCCAGGCATGGGCGATGGGAAGGCAGGAAAGCCTCACACCGGCTCTGCTGGCCCACGGCACGTAATGGCAGCATCACCGCGCTGTGTTTAACAGGAGCAGATCCCTTGTAAACAGATGCAGCTGGTAGGTGGGCACAGATCCATCACCGGCTAACACCTGTCTGAGGCCCAGTGTGTTTATTCCCTGGAATGGCTGGAAGACAAGATATTTCTGTTTCATAGGGCAATCCCAGGGTGTACTTAGGACAAATGTGCAAATCAGTCTTTTTAAGGCAATCATTGGAAGTGTGGGTCTCCAGGAGCATTTCTAACTTGGGCTCATTACTCACAGACTTGCTGTTGTGTGTACTTAGGGGCTTTACCCTTTTATCCTCCCCTCATTTACAAGTCAAATCCCCCGTCCCCTGCCATGTAATCCAAGACAGGAAATATCTTTTCTGCTTACATCAGGTCATGGTAATGCAGTCACTAATCTGGCACAAGCCTGGGCTGCTGTAAGGTGGTGATCCTCTTCCCACTGCCCTTTTCCAACCAGCTCCCTCATGCTGGCTCTGCAATTCGTGGGTCTGGGCTTTAATTCTGTAGGTTCTTTAAAGAAGTCCCAGAAGGTATGATGGAAAAGTATGTTTATCAGATGTGATATAGTTGAGTGAATAAAGTGAATGGTCCTCTACGTGTAGAAAATGCAAATTTAGCAAGGAAAGTTTCAGTTTACCTGGTTCAACTATTTTGTAGATAGTGACAATCGTCTTGGCTGAGAAGTGGAGCCAATACAGAATACATATTTTGTATTGACTGTTCATCTGCATGAAGCCCACTTGACACAAAGTTTAAGTTCCGATGGATCACAAGCTGCCTCCGCATAGCTCCTCTGTATGATGGCTTTCAGTACAAAATGGAGGATCTTTCGTGGTTTCACTTTAAAACTTGTCTAATTAAATCTGTCACTTATTTAGGCACATTCTGGATTTAAAAACAAGAGAAGGAATATATGTGAGCAAAGTCACACTTTGACACTCTTCAAAATTTCCAGCGTCTTTTCAGATGGTGGGTAAGTTCTTTCCGTAGATGAATCATTAACACTTTTTCATATACTTTCATTTTAATATGTATTAGGGCTCCAAGAAAACATCAGGATGCTTAAAAAAAAACAAAAAAACAAAACCAAACAACCCCCCCCACCCAATAGTTCAGCTTTCCTGTTTACTTTGACGTGTGGTTTAAGCACGTTCTTCTAAATACACCAAGGCTAGTTGGTGTCTTGCCTATTTGGCACATTCAGAAAACATACATGTCTAGCTTTGCAGCTGAAATGTGAGTCATTATTGCAATTAAATGGTTTATATGCTGAGAAACACAGTGTCTTTATATAACACAAAGCATTATTTACAATGCAATGCATATTGGATACTATTAGGTGAAAAAATATTTCTTTTACTACGATTGTAATTGATTTCTTCTCTGTAAAGTTCTAGTATATTATCCCACACTCTCAGTTTTAAATGTGTTTCCATTTTAATGAAGTGTCTGGTTTAATGATGTGTCTGTTTTAATGACGTGTGAATCCCAGTCAGAAAAAGCTACTTTACATGGAGATGAGAAGAGGATGTTTTTCCTTCCAAATCTTCAGGAGCTGTGTCCTGTGACCAAGTTCCCCTGCGAGGCAATAGCTCAGGTTTCCTTCTGTACTGGAAAAAGCACCTTGAAGATGATCTCATGGATATCACTGCTTTTCAGCTCTCTCCAGAATACGGTAAACTGGACAGTAGGTGGAAGTTTCCATGATTAAATTCCTTTCAGAATTGGGAAACTGATATTCATTTACATTCAAGGCTTTTTAATCTGATTGTGTGTCATCTGGCTATTTAATTATTCAATAAGCTGTGCTGGCCAAGGAATGTAAAGTGGAATTGCTGTAAAATAGCTGTGGTATGAGATGGTCCCTATAATTGATGTTGCTTTTGCTCAAACTTTCTCACAACTTTTTGGCATTGAATTAATTCTGTTTTTCACATTAATAACTGGGTAGTATTCAGCAGTGCAAGATCTCTTACCTTGGATTATGGATATTTCTCTTTCTGAGGGGTAGGACCTGCTACACTTCAAAGTGAGTTTAACTCAGCTGCTACATGGGCAGGCACTTGTCAGAATGAAGGCTATTTTAGTGGCTTGAACAAAAAAAATAATTGAAACTTCGTGGAAAACTGGATCCTGCTGGAGCTGGAAGGCTGGAAGTGTCTGTCTCTGCAGGACTCTGTTGGACGTCACTTCTGGTTACACATGTGCCTAAATATTTTGTGGAGCCAGGCCCTCAAAGCATGCAGAAACACCCACGCGCTTCCAGAGACTATCCAGGGACACAAACACTTTCCATTCTTCCCCCAGAGAAACTCGCCTTGTCCTTGCCTCGACGAGAAACATAACCGCAGCAGCAAAGACAAGTTTGCCTGGATGACAGGGTAGGTGTGGTAGAGCTCACCCAGCGCTGCTGGCGTGGGAGGAATAGGCCACAGTGTGCCCGTCAGGGAGCGTCTGAAGGTGGTGGGTTTGCCTTTGGCTGCAGGACACGTTTCCCGAGGCAGCTGAAGGATTCCTGGACTCTTGTTTTATTAGTGTTATTCCAGCCAGAGTCTGCAGGCATCTCATCCCAAATCAGCTGCACACAGCCAGAGCAATGCAAGGAGCATTTTTAGAGGGTATACTCGTTTCTTAAAGCAAGAATAAAATGTTAGCCTCCTCTGGTCTAGGAGAAATATATATTAGATGTCCATGAGCATGTGTTGCTCTATGAACAGGCAAGAAAATTAACTGTGACTCTTACTCATGCTGCAGGTATGAGGGAGGATGGACAGCAGCTGACTCCTGCCCAGATACTCCGATTGAACAACAAAATGGGTTAGGTCAGGGTTTTCCTCACTCATGCTCTTTCAAAAAAAACAAAAAAACAAAACCAAACAACCCCCCCCACCCAATAGTTCAGCTTTCCTGTTTACTTTGACGTGTGGTTTAAGCACGTTCTTCTAAATACACCAAGGCTAGTTGGTGTCTTGCCTATTTGGCACATTCAGAAAACATACATGTCTAGCTTTGCAGCTGAAATGTGAGTCATTATTGCAATTAAATGGTTTATATGCTGAGAAACACAGTGTCTTTGTTCAGCTTTCCTGTTTACTTTGACGTATGGTTTAAGCACGTTCTTCTAAATACACCAAGGCTAGTTGGTGTCTTGCCTATTTGGCACATTCAGAAAACATACATGTCTAGCTTTGCAGCTGAAATGTGAGTCATTATTGCAATTAAATGGTTTATATGCTGAGAAACACAGTGTCTTTATATAACACAAAGCATTATTTACAATGCAATGCATATTGGATACTATTAGGTGAAAAAATATTTCTTTTACTACGATTGTAATTGATTTCTTCTCTGTAAAGTTCTAGTATATTATCCCACACTCTCAGTTTTAAATGTGTTTCCATTTTAATGAAGTGTCTGGTTTAATGATGTGTCTGTTTTAATGACGTGTGAATCCCAGTCAGAAAAAGCTACTTTACATGGAGATGAGAAGAGGATGTTTTTCCTTCCAAATCTTCAGGAGCTGTGTCCTGTGACCAAGTTCCCCTGCGAGGCAATAGCTCAGGTTTCCTTCTGTACTGGAAAAAGCACCTTGAAGATGATCTCATGGATATCACTGCTTTTCAGCTCTCTCCAGAATACGGTAAACTGGACAGTAGGTGGAAGTTTCCATGATTAAATTCCTTTCAGAATTGGGAAACTGATATTCATTTACATTCAAGGCTTTTTAATCTGATTGTGTGTCATCTGGCTATTTAATTATTCAATAAGCTGTGCTGGCCAAGGAATGTAAAGTGGAATTGCTGTAAAATAGCTGTGGTATGAGATGGTCCCTATAATTGATGTTGCTTTTGCTCAAACTTTCTCACAACTTTTTGGCATTGAATTAATTCTGTTTTTCACATTAATAACTGGGTAGTATTCAGCAGTGCAAGATCTCTTACCTTGGATTATGGATATTTCTCTTTCTGAGGGGTAGGACCTGCTACACTTCAAAGTGAGTTTAACTCAGCTGCTACATGGGCAGGCACTTGTCAGAATGAAGGCTATTTTAGTGGCTTGAACAAAAAAAATAATTGAAACTTCGTGGAAAACTGGATCCTGCTGGAGCTGGAAGGCTGGAAGTGTCTGTCTCTGCAGGACTCTGTTGGACGTCACTTCTGGTTACACATGTGCCTAAATATTTTGTGGAGCCAGGCCCTCAAAGCATGCAGAAACACCCACGCGCTTCCAGAGACTATCCAGGGACACAAACACTTTCCATTCTTCCCCCAGAGAAACTCGCCTTGTCCTTGCCTCGACGAGAAACATAACCGCAGCAGCAAAGACAAGTTTGCCTGGATGACAGGGTAGGTGTGGTAGAGCTCACCCAGCGCTGCTGGCGTGGGAGGAATAGGCCACAGTGTGCCCGTCAGGGAGCGTCTGAAGGTGGTGGGTTTGCCTTTGGCTGCAGGACACGTTTCCCGAGGCAGCTGAAGGATTCCTGGACTCTTGTTTTATTAGTGTTATTCCAGCCAGAGTCTGCAGGCATCTCATCCCAAATCAGCTGCACACAGCCAGAGCAATGCAAGGAGCATTTTTAGAGGGTATACTCGTTTCTTAAAGCAAGAATAAAATGTTAGCCTCCTCTGGTCTAGGAGAAATATATATTAGATGTCCATGAGCATGTGTTGCTCTATGAACAGGCAAGAAAATTAACTGTGACTCTTACTCATGCTGCAGGTATGAGGGAGGATGGACAGCAGCTGACTCCTGCCCAGATACTCCGATTGAACAACAAAATGGGTTAGGTCAGGGTTTTCCTCACTCATGCTCTTTCCAGGTCACTCAGTAAGAGCTGGCCTGCAGCCCTGCTCTCTCCACTGCAGCGTCGAGGATGGAGGTGGAGGTTTTGCTGCTGTGTGAGGTTCAGCAAGCTGGGGACAGTCTGCCCGGCCAGCAAGAAAGGAAGAGTCCCATGGCGTAGGGCTGTTTGCTGAAAGCCTCATCACAAAGCAAACTCTGAGTCCTGCTTAAAAAGATATGATTCATCTGCTTGCTTGAATTTGTTCTTTCTATTGTCTCAGACAGATTGCCTGTGCTTTCAGGCATGCAGCCCATGCCTGGAAGGAAGGATGCGCCTCTGACTGCCCAAGCCCTGGTTTGCTCCGTGCGCGGCATGCTCGCTTCTGCATGGCCCTCAATTGATGCAGCACTTCCAGCCTGGCCTGAAACCTCCAATCTCCATCGCTGGGTGGGTTGAGTGTGGTTTTGCTGAAGCGGATTATAGGGTGAAGACGCCCTGAGTGCCAAGCTGCTGGGTGCTGCTCCACAGCAGCAGTGCAGGTGGTGGCACCAGCGCTGTGCCCAGCCCCAGCATCAGCCCCGCTTTGCCAGGAGCCAGCGGAGCCTGGACTGGCCAAAAAAACACTTGGCCTTGAGCATTTCCAGGGAGGACTCTGTGTACTCACTCAGTTTCTGCCTGCCTGCTGGCCAGTGTAATCTGTAGGTTGATGTCTCCAGCCTACATTGACTTGAAGAGGGTTTTGTCTAAAGTTTATGTCAATTTTTTGAGAATACCTGGGTGAAGTTTCCTTTTTTCATTTGAAAGAAAGGAAAAACGTATGCACTGAAAGATGCAAAAGACATTCAAGAAATGCACAGATCATCGTTTCAGGCAGGCTGAGCAGTGGGACTGAGTTAAATCATTGATAGCATCTGTTTTGATTTTTGAGTGGTTTTAAATTGTATAGTTATGCTAAACAATTTTGAGTAAAGAAATCTTTCCTAGGTAGCTTCCAATTTATTCCTTTGTTTTCTCAATCAGTATTGCTATGCTCTGCCAAACATCAATGCAGTTGTGTGACTACAGCTAGACACTTTTAGCTAGATAAACCAATGCTTTCTCATAATGCTGCAAAAAACATATATATAAATAAATAGATTCAGGGACAATTTGTCTAACAAGAACCTACAGCACAGAGGGGATTCTGGAGTCATCGTCAAAGTCTATGCTGATGTTTTTAAAATGACCTATGAATGTCTCTCTAGTTTGTTAAGAGTCCAGAGGGATTTTCAATATGATAGATTTGGGTTATTAAATTACTGCTGGAAATATGGAGCTGACCTCCAGTGGCAAATATTTCTGCGAAAACATTGGCAAACCTTTCATTTGGTGAACTTTCCTCTATTGTTTCTTTTCTAAAATCAAAATAAACAATAGAAACACATTGGATGAGGCAAGAAAACAAAATAAGCCTATTTTGTTGTATTTTCTGATAACCAATGCAGTCTAACTGCTAACAAATGTTGGACACATCTACTTTTAGCAGATACTCTAAGTCCAAGATGCCTTTGAACTCGCACGTAAAACGGGATGAAATTACCATCCCCTTTCTGCTGATTTTGACTAGAGCTAGTGAGAAACATCACCCCATACTGGCGCTTCATTGTGCAACGCTGACTGGCAGAAACATGCTGGATTCAGTAACGCTGCGGTGGGAAGAGGTTCCTGGGGATGGACTTTCGGTTCAGAAAGGCAGAGTGAGTGGCAGGGGGGCGATGCGGGAGATGAGCGCCCAGACCTGTGACGCTTCCCCAAAATGCACCTGGTTTGGAGACCTGCACGGGGGTTTCCATCTCCCAGCTGTCATCCTGATGACCAGATTATACTGACAGGAGCTCTAATCTGGTGAATGCTTCACTGTTTATACAAATTAAGCAGTTCCAGCAGGAGGGAGCCAAAATACAAGCCTGTAATGAGCAGAAAAAGGACTTGAACCTGACCCTCTTGCACTGAGATGAGTACTCGCATGCATACTTTTTAAATGAAAAAGACAGTTTTGATTTTGACCATTAATAAGCCTAGCTCATAGAGTTCAGATGATGGATTTCTCAGTGCTTTCAGGCTCTTTACAAAAAATTTTGATTCAGCCCTTTAATAATGGCCTCAAAATTTAAGGCATTTTCCTTAGGACCTCTTAAATCTCCAGACTCAGGGTGCTAGAATAAAATCTTTACAGCCTCTGTTGCCCTAGTGTACATGACATTTGTTTGACATGAATACCCTGCGACCAGATCCCCATCTGAAAAGCTGGCTGTCTCCAGCAGTACTTAGCCTCTCCAGCACTTTGTGCTGGAGAAACCTGCTCTGACTATTGGTGCTGTAACCGTCTCTGGATCCCCTGGGTACCCTTCAAGGCAAAATCCTGTATCTGGCATTTTTTCCTGGGCAGAAGGGCCCCAAGGTCCAGTTCCTTAAACCCAAAACTTCATGCTAGAGTAGTTACATGCCTCCAGTCATTTTGTGAGAGCTCATTAACCCCCAAAAAAGAAAAAAATGTGATAAAAAAACCAAGGGACACCGGAATAGCAGAGATATGTTTTAAGCACAGGAAATGTTATTTTTAAACAGCTTGAGAGGGTTAAATCAACAAAATCCTAAACTCCTCCCCGCGGACCCCGTTCCCATCCCCTTGGAAGCACAAGGTCTGGACAGCGTCCCCAGGCCAGATCGCACATCCTGCTTTCTGAGCTGTGACTCCTCGGACGTGCCCGTGGGGTGGCTCTTAGCAGACTGGCCCCTCTTCGCACTTGGTTTCCCGTGTTACGCCTTAGCCCAAGTCATCCAGCAGTAGTCTCTCCACTAGGTATCGAGCTCTGCAAAAAAAACCTCCTCGATATTTCTTGTTAGCACGGTGCAAGAAAACTGGGAGGCCAGATCATGAAATGCAGATTATAATGCAAAATACCAATTATAATGCAAAATACCAATTACAATGTAAAATAAAGCTTTGGGGGGGGGGAAACGTCAAGGTCTATGAAACAAAGCTAAGATGGCTGGGTTTTGTACTGTATTTCCTAGTAGTGGGAAATGCTGAGATAATTCTAAAAACAAAATAATAAAACGTGACCCAGGTCAGATCCCTGAATCCCGATGTTCCTGATGTGTGGGAAGCAGAACTGCGTCTTTGTCATGCGCTCAAAGTCCAGTTCTTTGCAGCAAGGTAATCAGCAGTTTTGTGATCATGAATTAAAGTTGCAGCAAAGTACTACCATTCCGCAGATGCAAGCAGAATATACTGACACGTACGGGGCACTATGTTTTACAGTCACTTAACTGCTTTCTGCTCACTGCAGGAAAACACGCAATTTGCTCATTATTTTGCCATGTGCTCCATAGCATTAAGAGGAGTGATCACTGATAAAATGGTAATAACTAGGGAAGAGTGCAGCTCTGCTTTCTAGCTTCAGCTTGCCAAGATTTGGGGAGCTGACTAAGCACTGTCCAGGCTAGGAGTGGACAGAGAGCAGATCTGGTTATCTTATATATTGAGTGGAAATACCCCAAGGGGAACTGCAATCTGAAACTAGCTCTAGTGGTTTGGCACATAATGTGATATAACCTTCACATCAATAGCATCACCCATGAGATGCAAAACAAAGGCCATGCTATTGTATAAAATCTTTCTCCCCTCTGGGCAGAAATGGATCTTGCTTCCTCACTGCTTGCCAGCTACCCAAGTTGTTTAGTAATTGTTTAACTTCATTCTGATGAATGAATGGTGAAACTGAACCAGAGCTGCAGAACACAGTTCAAACAGCAAGATAAAAAGGATGGATAATGCATGGATAGCAGTGTCCAGAAGTGAAATGTGAAAACGCTGATAAATGAGAACTAAGTTTCTAAATGGCAAGAAAGCAACACATGGAACGGATAAAAATTGAAGTGAAACATAGGGGGGGTAGCACTATGTGGCCTTGCTTGCCACGTGTTGCTGATTTTCTGGACATTTGAGGGAAAATTTTCTGATCACTGATCGCATCAGCATCACTGATGGAAGTATTACCCTTTCTGCTCCAGAGCCAGCCTGGAGGTCTGACTTTTTGGGCACACTGCCAGCCTCACTGGAGACGGGTCAGCCCTTTGGAGCATGCACGGGTTGGCCTTATAAAGTTGGTGGGACTTCTAGGATTTTTCCTAGTCTTTTCTATTATTCTTCTACTGAAGTTTAAATTTTTGCTCGAATTTACTGGAAGTTCTTACCAGTTTTGATCTGGATGAATTTTCTTCTTAATAGGGAGGGCTAAAGGGAGTTAGCACCTATGTAGGAGGGAGGGCTGTCTGCAGGGGGGCACAGGTGTCTGATGGGTTCAGGACATGCTCTATAAGGGATGGGGGAAAAACTTTTCTCTTTTAAAAGTAATGTGTTTAAAACACTGAAAAGCCTATTAATGTTCTGCTCTGTGTATTTCTGAGCCTGGTAGCAGCAGAAGGTGAGGACACGTTGGCTAGTACTTGTGATGAGCGATGTGATGCATTAGCTCTTTTTGTCCTGCAGAGAAGCACACTGGGTCATTTTATGATCATTTATGCCCAAATGGAGCCGTGGTTGTCCACGTGGCACAGCAGCTTCTTCTGCAGGCAGTGCCGTGGGTGTCAGTGGGACTGCCTGTTGGGCACGTGACGATTCAAAATGACCTGTAACAAGCGGTAATTCAGAGAGCTGGGGACATTTCTGTGTTGTATCATGTTTCATTGAGTCACACAGTCAGAGTTTAAAGACTAGAGGGGACCGTTAGATCATCCATACTAGCCCCCTCGTACCTCAGGCTGTTTAGCCTCACCCATCCATCCCTGTGTGAAGCGGGAAACCTGTATTTGGCTTGTGCATGTCTTCCAGGAAGGCATCCAGTCTGGATTTAAAGATACCAGGAGACAGATGATCCATCACCTCATTGGGTAGTTCATTTCAAAGGTTAATCCTCCTCACTCTGAAAATGCAATGCCTTATTTCTCATCTGAAGTTGTCTGGCTTCAGTCCCTACCCAGTCATTCTTGCTGTCTTCCCTCATTATTAAATAGCCTTTACGTGCTTGGTATTTTCCCCCCGAAGTTTCTTCTGCCCTATAGTCCAAGCATTTCTAAATCTTCTTCAAAAGAACAAGCCCTGTAAGTGCGTGCCGAGCAAGCGTTTCCCTAGTACTCAGGTCACTGCACCCTCCTCTCCAGTAAAACACCTCCTGCCTTTCTACGTCCTTCAGAAGTCCAACGCCAGCGTTGGCCATGGTGTTGCAGCACTGTCCTCCCTGCTCCTTCATACCCAGGAAAGGCTGTGCCCTCCTGGCAGTGCGTCTTGGGACCACGCAAGCCCCTGTTTGCCATAGCACCCCTCTGGAGGTGCATGACATCCAGTCCCTGCTCCCAGCTCTCTGTGTTGGATTTGGCCACAGTAAAACTCATTTTATCTCACCACAGCAAGCAATCCAGGTGACAGACTGCTCTCTCCATGTCTACCATGCTGTGAATTCTCAGTTTGCACTCAGATGTTTTCAGTGATATTTTTTACCTCCAATCAGAAGTTTCTAATCAGCTTCCTCATAGGTTTTTTTTTTTTAATCAGGGGCTGCAGCAAAACAATATGCTGTGTGTGTTTAGAAAACATTTTTTTAGTAACAGGAAAGAACTTGAAAACCTGGAGCCAAGGGAGTTCTTTGTATTTTTTCTTTTAGTTTTGTCTTTATTTTGACAGTTACATCTCTACCTGCTCCATAGGCTGTTGCACGGAGAGCAGCTCCACCCCCATCTGGGGTTGGTTCTGAGGTTACAAAAATTTACTCACCGATTCACTCTATGCACTGTAGCTTTTGTGAAATGGATTCATTTAGAAGTTTAATTACTGGAGATTAAATACATGACAGTAGAGGTAGACTGGAACATAATACTGATGCTCAGCCAACCTTGAACCTGCATATTTGACTAGCTCAGCAAAACCCCATCAGATTTGTAAAACCACCAGATTTACCTACATACATTTTCAGGTTGGTGTTTGTGGAAGCTGGCTTTTTCTTCTGTGATTTACATGATGTTGGAGGATTATGTTAAAAGTACTTAAGTCTGCATCTCTTTTTCTTGGCCTTGAAAAAGTGCCCAGCTATGGATTAAAGCAAGCTAATACTATATACACAGTGGCCCTTTATACAAATTTTTGCAAGATGCTTTTCCAGTTTTATTTTGCTAACAAAGGCATAACATACATGGGTCAAAGCCCACTTTCAGCTTTACTGTGTCATAAAAAATTATGACAGTTGATGGAGGACAGAAATATGTAATCTTAAAAAAAAAACCAACAAAACAAACAGAAAAAAGATGGAGCCAAAAAAATCCCAGAAGGCTGAAATGAAAGCTGTGAAATGACAAAAAAGGTTTCAAATTATTTTAATTAAATTTTGTAATAAGCTCAAGAAATGACCCATACTGATTATGAGGAAGCAATCTGTGACAACCTAGGCACTCTCTATTTTCCCCAGGCTGATAGTGACTGTGGATGCATCTCACCCATCTGCTTGCTTGACTGTTTGTTTGCTCTGAGAGCAGCTCATGCCCCAGCCACTGGCCAGTTCCCACCTGGGAACATTTTACACATGTCCATACTTTTCCCCTGGGATGCGCAGATGGTGCATGAGTGGATTTGTAAACCAATATCCACCTGCGTCTGCTGCAGAGGCTGGGAAGAGCGCGCACGGCTAACCCTGCTCACCCGGGGCTCAGAAGGAACGGGGCAGCTCCTTGCCCTTGTGCATCTCTTGTGTCTGACGGGGCTGGAAGGGCTCCAAAGGCACGTTTGGGAACACCTCCCCCTTGGGATCACAGAGTGACACTGAGATGTTACCTTGTTCATTCACTAGAAAAGACCAGCTGTGTCTAAACTACTCCCTACAGATACCAATCTAAGCTGAACCCAATTACTGAGGTGTTTCACCTGCCCAAACGGTGTACTCCAGCGCTTAATGAGCATTACTGCAGGGGAGCAACCCACAGCTCACCCACCTGTGGTGGAGCATTAGGAGTATGAGCTGGCCACATGAAGCTCCTTAAAAGCACTGATGCTTCAGCTCCTACTGTTTGCTGGCTGAGGAGGCTCCTTGAAGGCAGCGTGGGCTGTAGAGATCCTGTCCTCTAGTCCTGTCTTTGTAGGTGTTCTGCAGGGAGCCCAGCGGGTAGGTGGGGCCCCTCTGTGCACCAGCATAGACACTCATAAGGAGGAAGAGGAAGGAGGCAAACTTTGAGCCTGATTGTTTCCTCACTGTCAGCATGGGTATGTGCTGGCCCTCCTTGGTGCAGATGGTTTGCTCTCACCCTCTCAGACCAAGAGACTGTACTCGCTGCTCCTAGACGTGCCTTACTGTGCCTTTCTACTAACACCACTCAGGGGCAAACAGTAAGCAGGTCGGAGGTTTGCAGAGTGCATTTAACTGCTCCTCTATTTCCTAATACAGTTTTAGCTGGCTGTCTCTGTGCCATTCTTCTCTTCTTGTTTCATCTGAAAATATAGCTCTAGCAGTTGGTGCAGGCATGTGGTGTTGTACGCCCGCTGATTTAACTAGCCTACGCTGATTTAAATCAATACAGGATTTTCTTTCTTTTTTTAAAAAAAGAAAGGGGGGGGGAGGTAGAATGGATTTAGCATGCTATGCAAGGTGACATGCTCTGACGCAAACCAGTGCTGGCATTAGGTTGGATCAGAAGTGGAAAGGACTGACAGGTCCCTCTTCTTAAAGCTGGTTCTTGTGCCACTGCATGGTGACACAGATGTTCCTTGTGCTCTGCACGTGTGCTTGTGTGTTATGTGCCCCCTGAATACTAATGCATGATTTCCTGGCTCTGTAATTAGAAAATCCTGAGTTCTTCCAACATTTTCCAGCAGTCAAGCTAACAGCTAATTTTGAGAAATGTGGAATCAACTGCTGTATCTCGGGATCCTGGAGCACATCTCTCCAAGAGACGCATTCCTGGAGACAGCAATACACCACAGCCATAATTTTGCAAGGAAAAACAATAGCGACATCCTCATACATCAGGGAGAGCTCTTTCATGTGGTGAGGTCGGCACCAGCCTCACTGCTCAATAGGAGATTATGCCTCAGTTACAAAGTGCCAAATGCATGAAAATAAATAGGTGTTTTGCCCTGCCCAGCTCCCTGCACCCAGCAGGTCAAAGCTGGGCGGCCAGGAGAGGCTCCAGCCCCCTGGCTGGGGGGTGGTGCAGCACCTCCTCAACAAGCTGAACCCTGACTGCAGACATGACTTTTATGATTATTTTTAATGCATTTCAGCTTCTCGTTGTAGGTTTTGGCACATACACCCCTGAGGCTCTTGCAAGCTGCTTGGTTCCGCACAGATTGCTGGCTTGGGCTGCGTTGTGACCTTTATTTGCTGGGGAGGTCCCTGCTCACACACAGAGCCTGTGCAAAGGATGCAAGATCACACCTGCAGTCTTCATGGCTAAGAAGAGCATGAACTTGAGGCATACTAAGGACAGCTGAAAATAATTACTTTCTAACTGATCTGGTAGAGACTGGCCCTTAGAAACCATTTGATTTCTGTGAATAAGTTTCCTAGGAATTATACTCAAATGTTGATGTGATGAGCCATAATACTTCTTTCTACAGTTCTGTGGCCTTTATGTCGCCATGTTTTGAGCCAGTTTTTACAATTCACATCGATATGCCAAGGAAAACTTCCTCAACAAACATAGTTCCTGCATCTGTGCAGTAGTTAGTTTTCAAAGTTAAACATCCCTGCTGTTTCATATTTTTTTAGATGCCAGCAGTGATTAGACATTACCATGGGCTAATTGCTTGTACAATTTCAGTTTTTACCTTGCAGCCGCCTTGAAATTTACAGCTGCAACAACAGGAACAAACCCCACGCTCTCAGAAAATACAAATTAGTCAAAAACAAAACAAAACTGTTTTTCCTTGTGTTTTGTTTGTAGCTGTTTATCCCAGAATTGGAGAGCTACTTACACCCCCTCCATCTGAACCTTATAAACAGCCATTACCCCGGTCTGAGGCAACATATATTCAATGTCAGCCCAGAGCTCAGCAAAGGCACCTTCTGCACTCAGAGAAATGCTCACATTTGTGATTAGCACTCTGGATCTCAAGGATTTTCTTTTAATGCAAGGGATGCTGAACCCTTTGGTTAAAGGATTTGTGGTTTTTCATGTCTTTGATACTGTTGTTCAAACCAGATTTATGCAAACAGGACTCTATGCCTGCTGTAATTACTGCATGTACACCTAGGAATCAGACAGGATTACAAACACATCAGGGGGAGCCGCTGAATTTTAAAGCCCATCATGTTGCAAGCGCTACTGCTCAGCTCCTGACTGGGGCATGTAAACCATGGTTTGGAAATTTTATGTACAGGTTTTTTCATGAATAGCATGTGTAGTGTTTCAAAAAAAAAAAAAAAAAGGGCATGCAGACACACACCCAGAATGATGCCTCTTTGGGGCAGCATTGCTCAAGGGTTAATGCCTTTCTCCCCAGAATGAATTTCTGTATTAACCAAGCTGACTGTCCTGAGGACAGAGGCGCCTGGACAGCAGGGTGTATAACCTCCCTTTAACAGAGCAGCTGTAGCTGACACTACATGTGTTTCCAGCCTGCCCTGGCTTCAAACGGCTCTCCTGGCCCAGGCTTTGCCACCCAAAAGAGCAAGGAATCACCTTGCTGCCTTTTGCAAATTTTGGCATGCCGTTATTAGATTCAGATGCTGGAACACGTGCTAATGCTGGAGAGCCTACATCATGCCTGCGGATGTTTGCTAATCCCAAATTTCAGAGCCTCCCTGGTCTTGCCAGAACATCAAAGCTTAGCGGAGCATTGCAGCGCAGATGAGGAAATTACAAAGGGGCAGTACATGGCAGGTAATGGATTAGGGTCTTTCAGAGGAGTGAATGTTTGGATCAGGAAAATGATAGGTAATTATGAACAGTATGGGACTCGAGATGGTTCCAGAATTCATTTATATCTAGCTGCTTATTCTCTTGTCAGCATTTCCTCTGCCCCTTCCCCTGTATCCCCTATGGGCAGAAATGTGAGAGGCCGAGGGCTGCCCTGGGGGGGAGGAGGACCTGCTGCCCATCTTCTCCTCTTCCTCCCATTACGGGTCTGCCTCCAGGTGCTGCCGGGCTCAGACCCTGCACTGACTCTGGAGGCTGTCTGCTCTGTCGTTAGCAACTTTTCATCTTGCCTGTTACAGAAACATATGGGAATTCAGTCCTTCTGCCCTCTTTTATGGGGACAAGTCCCCGGGCAAAGATCAGCAGGTGAGCTCAGACACACACACGCTCCCACGAATGCTAGTGAATGCCAAAACAAATGTAGGAATAAGTAACCAAATCTGAAGCTACCCTAGGAAACTTTATTTTTAAACACATTTATGTGAGTAACTGTGAAAAGATGTTTAAATAGCCTGGGCAAGTTTCAGTTCCTAATTCTAGGAATGGCCTTGAAACAAAATACTAAGCTGCTGTTTACTGGACACGGACAAAGTAAGCGCAGCCTGGCTGAGCTGGGAAGTGGATGGTTAGACAGCATAGGTTGGGGGGACTATAATTTGGCCTTTCTTTCTTCATGCATAACAAGGGCCAGTAATATGCCACTTAAAAAGCTGCTTGAAGTGTTCATGTGTTGGTGAAAGCGGGGTGGGTCTGTAGCGAGGGGTCTCCCTGCCTCCTGGCTCAGCAGATGTGTATGCCCACTGGTTGGGCCACTCAGAGGGGCAAAAATACACACAAGCAGAAAGTCATACTTGTAGTGTACAAATCTGCAATGGCTAATGAGGCCAGAGCAGCCTCCATGCTGTTGGAATTAATGCACAATGTGATATTTCTTGCTGCATTTTCCACCTGCATGACTTCTAACAAAACCCGAAGTAGCCCAACTCCTTTCTGCACTCTTATCTCCACTTGCCTAGAGCCACCTCTGCTCCAACCTCTCCAAAACCCCTTGCCCTGTGTTGACTCTTAAAAGTCAACAGGGCCTCCAAAGCCATGTCATTCCCATACAAAAACCTTCAGCAGAGTTTCTCACCCGTGGTCCTGAGATGTTACACAAGTACTGTAAATGCTAAGGGGAAGGCTCCATCCTATTTTCCCATGGGAATTACTTGGCTGTACAAAGATTTAGGATTTGCTGTGTAGTCCAGGTGCCTTTTGATTTGAGTTGTGGCTGTGTTAGTCACACAGGAGAGGAGGTAGCATATTTCATTGGAGCTGCTGGGAATCGACTGTGGCCAGGAAATGAGAAAATGTGGCTGTCCCTCACCTGCATTTTCATTGCTTCCCTCCCTCCACGCTCCAGTCTCTCCTAACACGTCAGGAGGCACTCGGCGGCCCCAGGAAAGCATTTGTGTATGTGCTGTGCTCTCTCTGGAGACTGGGTAATACCTCGCTACTGTTATTAGCAAGTAAATTTATTTCCTCGACAAAAAATGGCAAGGCTCGTACTGCAGTACTGGTGGCTCTAAAGCTTTGACCAGTAGGTCATTACATTATCTGCACCCCACAGCACCAGATAGTCTGTTTATCGCTTTTCTTCTTCTCTTTCTCTTTGTCTTGCTCATGCTCTTTGTCATGAGCAAGAAATAAGAAACTGTCCTTTCCCCTACTTACCTCATTAGGACTTTAATAACTGAAAGCACATTTTTGGCAATTAAAGTTGGCAGTCATCAGGGTTTCTTTTTTTAAAAAACAAGTCTGAACCTCTTTGCAGCAGCCTCAACAAAAAAGAGGTTTTTTCCCCCTCTCTTCTTTTTTGGAAGCTTAAAAAAAGAAAGTCTGTGCCACTGTTGTGTAATGTTCTCAAGTGGAACAACTAACTTTCTATACAGTTAGCAAAATTAAGGAATTTACAGTTTTTCCAGCTGTTTTCTGTGATGCAACATAAACAGTAAAAGCGATAGCCTGCCTTGGAAATGCTCCGTGCAAGCCACACAATTGGATTCCAGCATGATAAGGTTAGGTTATGCTGTCTGCTGCTGCTTGTTGTTCTTCTCAAATTTCTGAGTCAGCAAAAGCAGCGAGGAGAAAACATGCAGATATCTTACCATCACCCATTTTCATTCCTTCCCCATGCCAGGAGGAATGCACTAAACTTGATATAGGGACACAAGGAGTTACCGAGGAAGTTTTTGTGGCTTCTAGAGGAGAAGCATTGGGTGAAGCATTGGGCTTTGCATTGTGGAAAATAATCACTCTTATGGTGTTTCCAGAAATAAAAACTTGCAGGATAAGGGAGCTTTCATGCCTGTGTGTGAGGTAAGCTGTGCAAAGCAGTGTCCTATCCATCAGCACAGTGGTCACAAGTTGCTTGGATTGGCCCTTGCTGTGAAATGCTCCATGGATGGTTGTAGCCATGGGTGCTCTGCCCATGCTCTGGTCTCAACTGAGGCTGGTTTTTACCCATTTGCATAAATCATTCCTTGCAGAAGGCACAGAGCATGCAATTCCCTCCCCATCATATGGAAGTGGGACGGACAGTGAGTTGGAAGCAGGCATGGGGTGAGAGGAGTTGAAGGAGGCTGTGTACCACCAGGGCTGGTTTGACACTGCTGTACCTCTGGCCCGAGAGCCATGCCAGAGTAAATCTCAGTAGATCTAAGAGTTGGGGGTAGGAGTTGAGCTGGAGCAAGTATGGTGGCATAGAGCCAAAATATCATCCTGAAATAGCACCCAAATGGCAAAGCAGCACCAGATTTAGGTGGTAAGCATATGGTTTGAGTATCCGAGCTAATACCTGCTCTGATACTGAGACAGTGCTCTCCATGTGGGAGTGAGCTAGTGGAAAGCTCAATCAATGATGTCTACAAGTGCTGCCATTGCACATGCCAATGAAGCATGAACGTAGCCAAGGACTTGAGCTGAAACATCCTCTGAAAATGGATAAACCCTTCTGGAGCTCAGAATCTACTTGAGAGCATCTTGCTGAGGGAAAAAACAATTAACAAAGTGAGTCTATTTTTTTGTCCTAGGGCTGAGCTTTCTAAAACAACCATGGCCTTTTATTAAAGCCAAGGCAAAGCCATGGAGGCTCTGTACTGCTTCAGCTCCCATGGAAATCCACAAGCCCGAGATGCCTTTACAGGTCTAGACATCACATACCTGCAGACACTGCAGCTGGAAAGGTACGTTTCCTGTGAACACTATTATTTTATTGTTGAACTTCAAGTGGAAAATCAAGTGAAAGATGGCAATGCTGCTAGCATCTGATTCCACTTCTCGGTTACACTTTATCCTTCCATGATCTCTTCAACTGGTGAGAAATGACAGGGTCTGATGTTGGTTTTGCGCCAAGGGAAGTCATCTTAATCTGAACATAGCCTTCCAAAGAGATTTTTAGCGAATTACAAAGTTTTTTTCCCCTCTGTTGACGTGCAACAAGCCCTCTCCTGCCTCCCCCACGCCTATCTCTTTCTATGGCTGCGACGTCTGGTCATGCCCTGCTCCACGGAGAAGAAACCAGGCATGTCTGAAATGTTTATAGCTATCGTTGCCAAGATACAGAAGGAGGTTCATCGGGTCCACGTGCCAAGCTATTAGCTACTGAAAGTGTACCAAGTCAGGGGCTGCAAATGTGCAGACTGACAGGTCCCTTGCTAATGAGAGGGCTGAAGGCAATAAGCAGCATTATCTGAGGTATTTTGAGTCATTCCTTTAGGCAGACTAAACTAGAAGACAAAATAATCTGATATCGATGGTGGGTAACCATGCAGCTGAGAACAGAGCAATAGCTCTGGTGCTTTGATCTGGTTGGGATATTAGCATTGATCGATGTTCTCAAGTGAATTGTGAAGAGGAGGATTCAGCAATGATGTTCTCTGCAGTCTTTCCCTCTGAAATCTCCAGTTCTTGTTGAATCAATGGCTTCAGGAAAAAGAAACCAATATGAAGAGTTGGGAGAGAAACAGGCTTCCTGTGCCCAAATATGTTCTAGATTTCGGAGATTTTTCTGTTCGGCATCAACACAAACTCAAGGCCTCCCAAAAGGTTCTGCAGAAAAAAGATTGAAAGAGGCCTATTCAGGAATAACAGAGAGCCCAAGGGCAAGGCCAGTTGCATGGGCTCTGGGAGGTGCAGCTTGCTCTGAGTCATGGTGCAGACTCTTGAATTTAGTTCTCCCACGTTTCTGATGAGCTGCCCAAGAAGTAGGTCATTCCTTACTCTGGAGTGAGTCTCTCTTGGCCTTTGCTGAAGAATACTGGCCAGAAGCTGAGAAACCTTTCTTGATGAAAGTCTCGTCAGCATCAATACATTCTCACACAGTCTTCTGATGAGCTGACATCTTGCAGCGTAGACGTTTCACTGGCAGAGTCCCAGCCTCTTCTAAATACAGTACTCTAACAGGCTTAGCAGCAGTATAAACACCAACTTTGATGAAAGATGTTCAAACAAATATTCTAATATTGTCTCTCAGACTTTAATGGTGCTTTCATGGTATCATCCTGTAAAGCAATACAGCAGTTTCCTGCTAGACTGCTCAAGCTTTCTATCACCTATAGCTACCAACCTCAGTGCATTGAGGTTTGTAGCTACTTGAGAGAGGCATCAGGACAGAAACCCTCTGATTGCTCTAATACCCTTATTCACCTCGGCCTCATATGCCTGTACCGTGCACAGTGCATCAGACAAATTTATTTAGCCTGATAACAGCTATACGGGGGAAACTCGCCTGTAGGTAAGTTTCTTGGAGAAACTCCTGCAGCTCTTTCAGAAACAGAGTTATAGGTATTCTGTCATTGAACCTTTTCAAATAAGGTTGAAATAAACTCTATTATAAGTTAATGATTCCTGCAGTGTTATCAGAACAGTGTTGTTAACATGCCACTTTATTTCTATTCTGCCCGTAACTTCAAGCTTCTTAAAGTGTTCATGCTTGCCTAAACCCCTTGGCTTCTCTTTTTCAATATACGATTTTTAATCTTCATGGTAGGATTCATCTTGTGTTTAAACATGACCTTCAAGGCTCTATATCCTAAAAGCTAAATAGAAAAATCCTTGATGTACTTTGTTCATTCTCTTGTCTTTTATTTTTTTAAGAAAATCAGTTGATCCTAAATGCCTGAGTGTTGTGAAAGACTAACAGTGACCAAGGTTGCATTACTAGTATCACCTTTGTATCAAAAAGAAACATGTACTCCATTAAAAGCCATATTGTTTAAAATTAATGTTATTACCATGGAAATTAGAAAGGGAAGCATTATTGCAAATACAGTTCACCAAAAGAAATCCCAGGCACTGGAAATCTCCCATCTAATTGCTGCACAGGTTTCTATTCTGCCCGTAACTTCAAGCTTCTTAAAGTGTTCATGCTTGCCTAAACCCCTTGGCTTCTCTTTTTCAATATACGATTTTTAATCTTCATGGTAGGATTCATCTTGTGTTTTTAAACATGCTTCAAGGCTCTATATCCTAAAGGCTAAATAGAAAAATCCTTGATGTACTTTGTTCATTCTCTTGTCTTTTATTTTTTTAAGAAAATCAGTTGATCCTAAATGCCTGACTGTTGTGAAAGACTAACAGTGACCAAGGTTGCATTACTAGTATCACCTTTGTATCAAAAAGAAACATGTACTCCATTAAAAGCCATATTGTTTAAAATTAATGTTATTACCATGGAAATTAGAAAGGGAAGCATTATTGCAAATACAGTTCACCAAAAGAAATCCCAGGCACTGGAAATCTCCCATCTAATTACTGCACAGGTTGATAATGCAATGATTAATACGGAGACAAAAGAAAGTGCAGAGCATTAGACTGGGGATGCAGAAAAAATCTTCAGGCTAATAATTTTGAGCATATTCTTCAGGGACAATGTAAGAGAACCTAAGGATGGAAAAAACTCACTCAGTGATGCTTTGAATAGGCACGGGCAGAGGAAATACGAATTGCCGATGCTAGGATATTCTTAGGAGCCGTTAAGGTTACCATCGTTGGTGTGTCTCACCCTGGGACCATGAGCAAGGGACCTGCCCCACTGGGGACAATGGCAGACCTCTCCGTGGGCGAGAGCAGGGTCATGCCCTGGCAGAGCAAGTTTTGCCCATTGAACTGTTCCTTTTTCCTTTCTAAATTATTGTTTGTTAGTATCTCCTTCCTGCAGAGGCCCCTGGACTTTGGCTCAGCTGGCAAAGGGTGGGTTTGTAAGTCGATTCCTTTATTAAGCAGAACTTGGAACCTCTTTGCTGTCGCTGTCATAAAATCCTGCACAAACTGGTACCAACTCTCCTGCTAACCAGAAATCTGATCTCTCCTTCCAGTGAGGAGTAGCTGAGCTTTGAGTCCATTTGTTAGGTTTGGCAAACTCAGTGATTTCTTTAATCTTCCAGTAAGGCTTTTTTCCCCCTCCAAATGACTCTGGATCCTTTACTAGAAGGATGTTGTAAATCACTCCAGAAGCTGGGGGGAAGGAAGTTAAGACACTCGTCCAACTTCTCAGCATGTATCTGAAATATCTCTTTTGCTCCGACCAATGTCAAGGATGTTTTCACAATTCCACTCCATGTTTTTAGGAAATGGACATGAATTCCTTAATACTGCTTTTTTACTCCCTCTATCTGGTGCGCATGTTTCTTGACTCTCTATACAGTGTGGCAACTCGGAGTTGACTAACTGCATGGACACCTGTAGAAATTTGGCCTTGTAGAAACTTGGCCTTGAATGTACTCATGGCCTCTTGGCAGGCCTTCTCCAGTTTATCTGGGATTGAACCAGCAGTAATTGACTTTCAGGAAAGGACTAGTAATTTCCCTTTCCAAGCTGAGTGCCAGATTCTGGCAGGACACAAATGCCTGTGCTGGAAGAAGAGCAAGGCTCAAACTTGTCTGTCAACTAGAGCTGCACTGTGAGGCAGACACACAGGGCAGGAGAGTTCTGTTTCCCTAGTTCCTAGTAGGGGTTATATCCAAAATTTTGCAATATTCTTTGCTTAGAGCATGATAGTCCCAGGCTCCATTTGCTCCCTTTGCTCTGAAAATGGAATGCAAGGGGCCATAGCTCCGGCAGCAGCACTCGCACCCCGGGACCAAAGGCAGGATCACCCCTTCATGCTGGCGAACGCCTGACTCCATGGGAAACGTGGAGCTGGCACCACCTCATGCCAGCAAGAGCGGATCAAGCCCCTTTGGCTGTAAAATGCTCTCCGGTGTCTGCTCTAGCCACAGGTGGTGGTGACAAGCAGCTTGCTGGCTGTGCATTAAACCCAGCACCCCTCTTCGTGCTATTAAGTGTATTCTTCTGGGCTGAGTAAATTACCACTGGACATCTGTAAAACACATTTATGGGGCTAGAAGGTTTCTGTAGACAAAGATGGGTTAGCTCTAGCTACCCTCCCAGTTTAGCCCCAGGGTATGTTTCTGCTGTGGATAGTCTCCAGTGACAAACAGCATTCCAGAGTTAACAAAAGGCAAGCGAAGCATTTTTGGTTTGTGTTATCCATTAGTTGCTGGAAGCTTGTGCCAAACAAATTCTTATTGTTACAGTTGATTTGTGTGTAGATATCAATGGATATACCTCTGAGAGCAAGGGAATTCTGTACATAGGAACCCATCTCCAATGGTTCACGTTTTTATGGCTTTCCATGCACCGCGCTGGATATTGCACATTATTAATACATATGCTATCTGATTGCTAAAACCCAGGGGGATACATTTGCTTTTCCTCATTCCTCAGACTTGCAAAAGTGCATTCATATGTTCCAATTTTTGCATGGTTACTGTCTTTATTGACTTTGTTGGACCATTTACAACATTGTATTAGGCATATATGGTTTTTGGAAGGATCAGAACCTTATTCTGACCTTTTAAAAAAGGAAAAAAAAAAAAAGCTGTCATAACTTTGGGACAGATGCAATCCTTTTGTTCTGTATCCCTACAGTGCCTAGCTGTGAATTCCTCAGCCACGAATCCTGTACCTGTGTACTGCAATTATTTAAGGAACAACTACAAAATAGCTGTATACAAAGGCAATAGAGCACCCAGGGACACACTCTACCCTCCTGCACAAAGATATAGATTAAGAGCTCCTTTAGACGAGTGACACTTCTCCCTGCACAGGAGTCATGCATCACTGTTACACTGAAATGCATACACTGAAAAATTTGATAAATGTTAATGAATTTCACAAGTTCCTCATGGTGCAAGTAATTTTTCTAATTTTTAAAGATAATTCAAAGAAAATAAAGCACCAAAACCTTTTCTATTGACAAGGGCCTCTTAAAACTGGGAATCAAAACTACCTTCTAGCTACAGCTAATACTTGGCAAACAAATGTCTACTGAGCCCATTTGCTGGAATTATTTATGCCTTGCTCTCAGTCTGTATGTGAAGTATATTGCTAACATAGCACTCATCTAATTTAAAGCTGGGAGTGAAGCCATTGTGTATAGTAGAAGGTATGAGTGGGGGAAATCCAAAGATATTATTTTCCAGGCCATATTTGTTTTTAAATCCGAGACATGCTGCAATCTGGTTATTCCAAAGGGGGACAGGAAAAGGGAAATTTCTCAAGAAGTATTTTTATGAACTATGAAGATAAATCACCTCCTTCAGAGCTGAGTTAGCAGTAGTCAAAGAAGCCATAATTCCTGAGCAGGGAAGGAACTTGGTGTAACCCCTGTTCTGCATGCCGGCCGTACGCTGCACCCGCAGAGCATTTGTTTAAAAGCTTAGTTCCTCCAATACCTAGGGGAATCCTGGTGAAAGGGAGCACTAATGACATCTGAAGTTACTAACATGCTATTAAAAGCAAGCCTGCTGTTTAAAGTTGGCAGTGCATGAATCTTTTGTGATTAGAGGAAGAAGAGCAACAGATAACAAGATAAAGATATCTGCCAGAGCTGATTCACGATATTTGCAGAGCACAAAGAAGAAATGGGGAACTGTGCTGCTACAAACAACCCTCACTTCATCTGTCCTCTAACATTTCAATTGCTTTGAGTCATGCCCGTGCTTCACACACGCAGTTTAACCACTAAAGGGCCAAGCAGAAGCTGTGCTCGCTTCTGGCCATCCAACTGGGTTTGAATTTGATGCCCGTAGGAGCCAAATGCAAACAACCCTCTGAGAGCAGCTTCCAGAGACAACCTAGGGTGCAAGCGTTGTTTGCTCCTAATGCTGTGATGCTCCAGGGAGAGGCTGAGCAGGGCCTTTGGGAGGGGGGAGCATCACTGCAGGAGGGTCCACACCTCTCCCAGTCTTCGCGCCCACCCCATTCTACATTACTGCGGTGGGACAGCCTTTTGATGGACACATTATCTTTTACAACTGGGCAAAGGGGCCCCTCTCCTGGAAGAGATCTCCTGGGGAGGTATTTCATCTGCCATCCAATCCCTTCCTTCTGGCTAAGCTCAGTCAAAAGGCACTGCAGGGTTAACCCTTGGAGGCCTGATTCTGTTCGGACATTTGGGTGACTTTGGTCAGGAACGGCTTTGCAGATTTTAGGCATCAGCAAGCACAAGATCATGTCTTTGATTTTGCTCTTTGGTGTCCACAGCTGAAAACGGGATCTAAAGTGCCAAAAAAATCAGGGCAAAAATAGAGAACGGAAACGTGTAACTCATCTAAGGTACTAGACAGTGACAGACTATATAAAATGTTATTGTTCAACAAACACTGTCTCTAATAAACTCCATTTACTAGTGTTAGCAGCTTGGCAACTTGGAAACCCCAAACTCCCGTTAAGTAAGGAAACAAAAAGCAGAGCCATATGATGATACCCATAAACTACGCAGCTGGTTTCTGTTTTAAAAGATATTCTACTTTCCATATTAAATAAAGCTGCTTAGAGTGCAAAAAAACCCATATGGCTTTCTGGAAAATGAGAACCAAGTTCCAAAATAAAAAATCCCTGGCCATTTACAGCCATTAAAAATAAAAGTGTGCTTTTTCTCTAACTCGCTACTGTAACATCAGAGATGAACCCACCTCGGTGGAGCGAGGAGTGGGGGAGCCTGCTTCTTCTGCTTCTGTTCCCAGGAGAAACTTGGACCTTGGGAGATGCTGCAGTGGGAGCTGTGGTGCTCAGTATCCCTATGATATGCATGTAAGGCCAGGTCCTTCATCCCTACCTGCCATGGGTTTCAATAGGAATGGAAAGACCTCAGGGATTTGCATGAAAAGTCTTTAGTCCTTTATAACAAGTTGACCTTCTCTACTGTCCTTATTGGTGCAGTTTGACCTAATATACTAATTTCTGGTTATACCCTAAGATTTCTGACTAAAGATTATTTACAGAGCCATAAAAATATTGCTGTACTTTATAAATCTTGTATATATTTATGAAATGAAGATATATGAAGTATTGCTATATTTGTTTGAAAATATTTAAACCATCCCCTAATCAAATCTTCAGTTCAGCTACTGATGGCAGTGAAAGAGACAGCTGCTAATTTTGCCTTTTGTTTGGCCAGTCTCCTTGAGTATTTCACTTTCAGTGCTTGTCTGCTTTTTGATAATTCTGTTACATGCAAAGTCCTGGAAAGCTCCCAGTTCTCTGTATTGCAATCAGCAGACTAGCCAGCCTCTGACAACATAAAATTGTGGCATTGGCCTATCACCATTGCCAGTAGTTGGTTCTGCTTGTGCATACTGGTTATGTGTACCTATGGCCAGGTAAAAGCAGCTTAAGTCCTTTTAGCATGTTTTTTTATATTTATAAGTGTATTTATAGCTCTGCCATGGCTGGTTTCTGTACAGACTCAAGTTGCGGGCCCAGGGACACACTGACAGGGGTGGTATTCTGGTGTTGTGGACTTCAGAGATAGGCTGGAGAGGTCAGATGGAAATAGTTGTCTAAATCCACAGATGACTCATTCATCTCTGAAGGCTGGAAGAGGCACCTGCAAAATTCTCATCCGAGTTTAGTTTGGATTTTGAACATTTTTAATGCTTCTGTGCTGTTTTCATCTGAAATTTCACATTTGAAGTCATCTTTCCTGACAGTATCAGGATTCACAAAGGACACGTGATGTGGTAGCCCCCAGTCATTGCTCTTCTGGTGGGGAATTTGTCTATAAACAGCTGTTCTCGTGGAATCTGTCAGCAGTTTTAAAAACATCCAAATGATGTTTTACTGAGGGTTTTATAAAATAATTTTGAACGTAGAGCATAATTTTCTTCTATCATATGCTGTCATAAGTAGCCTTTGAAGAATAACAAAACAATTTAAGCAGCAGCACTTAAATTTGGGAAAGAGTTTTGGCAGACTGAATAGCTTTAGGAAGCAAATCTTCCAGAGGCCAGGATGTAAGTAATAACACATTTATACACATGCATATTAATATGGCAGAGATAAAAAAAAAAAAGTCAGAGAAAGTCGTTGACGTTGCCCATCAGAGTTGGAGACTATCGGTGAACTGATGCTCCTTCTATGCAATTCTGCACACTACTTTGGACAGCACAGCTCTCCAAAGCCTTTGCAGGACTATAGTATCATTCACCTTGTGCTTACAGACTATGAGGGGGGCAAAAAATCTGCAGGAAAGGTGGTGGGGAGACCACGGTTGCAGGATTCAGCCTGTGGATGGCCCGGCTGGGTGCTGAACAGTGGTTGAAGCAAGTCTGTAGATGGTTTCCTTCATGAAGGGCTGGTTTAGGTTAACAGTCCTGGAGCCCTCTGTGCACAGTACGTGGGCTGCGGTGGCAGCAGTCAGCACGTCCCCCGCTAAAGAGAGAAGTGCAATTGTCAAAACACAAAGCAGCATCTGGAGGGCTGGAAAGTGGAAAAGGCAGGATGGGAAGGAAAGAGGAGCAGCCTGGAGGGATTCAGCCTCCCAGGACAACTGGATAAAAAGCCTTACACAAACTTTGTAGTAAGAGGCAAGTTTGCATTCAGAACTGGCAACAGGGCTGGGGGAGATGATAAAAATAAAACAACATCTTCTTTCTATCTCATAGCGAGGAGATAAGGACAAGGTGAGCAAGATGCTATTTTCAGGAGGAGAGCCCCGTTTTCTGGATCTGCTCCCCAGGGGTCACACGAGTACATCAATCTCAAACAGGAGGTGAGTGATGTTTTCAGCTTCAGTGAAGAAGAAACGAGGAGGGATTCACTGGAGCGTGCAGGACTAGAACTGCAAGTCTGGAGACAGAAAATCTTGCTAATTACAGATCAGGTTATTTATGAAGTGTGGGGCTCCATCTTGCACGAGCCAGTGGTGAGACAAGCAGATCTAACCCTAGAGAAATGCCTCCTGAGAGCCAGCAGCCTGGGAGATAAGCAGAGAGATCCCAAGAAATGAAGAACATGAGTCAAACAGAGGAAGCAAAAGGCAAACAGAAGCTGTCTGGAGGCGTGAGCATCCTGGGTCACAGTATGTCCTGTGGAGAGACCATGGCAAAATGGTCCATCTCTGAGCTATGGTGCAAAGGGTGGGGAGAGGAGCGTTGCCTTGTCCCAAAGCTTCAGTGACTGCAAGAACTAAAAGAAGAAACAGCAGAAGAAAAAATCAGTGCAAAGGAAGAGGCTTGCCATGTGAATTTGTCAGATCCAGACTCAAAAAATGCATGAGGCAGGAGAGGACTGCCAACCATTCGGCCGCGTTCGCACTTACGTTATTGAATCAACAACCTCTTCCTTGCCAGCTGGACTGTCATCTGATAAGCAGAAAAAATCAGGCTGCAGAAGTATAAGAAAACCATTCTGAGGGCAGTGGGGAAACGCAGGCTGGCGATAAGAAACCTCCAGAACAGGCGATGTTACCACTTGGGCTTTATGAGAGCTGCTGGCACAGAGGAGTGCCACCTCCAGCAGTGCAGGAGGAGGCATGGACGTGGCTGCAATGCAACACTGCAATACACTCAGCTTAAGCACAGGACGACGGTCCCTCTGCACCTTATCTGGGGCACAAGGCTTTGCCAGGCCTTATTCTGCAGAGGTGGTTGGATCCAGGGAGAATTTTGTTTAGTCTTGATGAAGCCATTAAATAATGAACTGGCAAGCCTTCAAAGAAGAGGCATTAATGCACCCATGAAAACCAACATAGACTGGATCAGCAGCCACATAAAGGAAAGAAAAAACCTCCAGGAAAAGTAAAGAACAGCTTATCTAAGTGGAGGAACCACTTAGCCGAACACTGAAAAGAAGTTTCTCACCACTATCAGTGCTTCGGGACAGGCCAGCTCATCTACCCGAAGCGAAGCATCCTGTGGCCGGGAGATCAAGAGCAGCTGCTGGCACCCTGAGCCAGACAGGAGCAGCGTCGCCAGCCAGTTTGGGGGAGCTGGCTTTCCGAAAGATGAGCAGGGAAGAGCTGTGCCCAAAAGCCTGAAGATAAATTTTCCACAGATTCAGAACCCTCCTTCGGCTTCCTGCTTTAATTCTTGGGATGGATGGTATAAATCAGCCTCAAATGAAGAGAAGCTGAAAGATACATAAAATATCTTAGGGTATTAAGCCAATAACAAATCAAAATGGATCAAAGCAGGGAGCTGCTGTGTGTAACACAGACTACTGCACTGACAATTTAAAGATTAATTCTGCTCTGATTCAGTCATGTACTTGCCCTCGCCCTGGCCGCCTCTCTGTCTCCGGGCCTCCCTCCGGGATCCGGGTCTCTCCAGCAGGTCCACTGAAGGTGCTGACACATCCCACATATCCTCCTCGGCCAGGTTGCTTCAACAGCCACTCAAGAAGAGCCTGCCACTTCTGAGGAATATGAAATGCATCTCTTCAGGCCCCTGTGTTCCTGCCTGCTTAAGATTGAGTCATGACATTTATACTTTTGAACAGCCCCTTTTTCTCTCATGCTGACTCCAAATGCGACTGGAGAACAAATAAAAGTTCTGTATCTGCCCTCCAACAGGTAAGCAACAGTTTTTATCCCCAGTGTGATGGTACAATCTGTCTCGGGCGTTAGCCAGTCCAAAAACTGATGCCCAAGCATGGCATGGGCTGCAGCTTCATTTCCAGGTGAGAAAAGTCGTAGATATGACTTACGGGCTTTTTTAGGAAAGCTGCATATGGGTTCCCTGAGAAAGGAAGAAACTGATCAGAAGGGAAATGGGAACTGACTCCATCCCAGGGTTCAGACAGGACTGAACCCAACCCCTTTGCATATCTGAAAGTGCCTATACAAACCCACCAGAGACTTCACCTCTCTCTTGACCTCCATTTGAGTAAGAAAATGGACATTGTCTTTGGACCTCCCAAGTTCATGAGTTTCCCTCAGCCCAGGGAAAGTGGTGATATATTTTGAGACACAGGTTATTCAGAGAAGGCCTAGAGATCATGAGGCTTGGAAACAGCCCTGGTCAAGCCCTGGCAGAGAAAGTACCAGACCTGCCAAGTGCAGCATCACCCTATGAAACAGCACTGCCAGGCACCAAGGAGTCTGATAGGGAACAAAGAGTTTTAGGAGGGGGAAAAGGAGGCAAGTAATGAAGGTACAGGGCTGGGAGGAAAGAAAGGAGCAGCCTGAACTGAGAGGCTTCAGTGTATAGCGGGTAACAGGAGAGCCTTGGGGAGAGCTCGACACATATTGGAAGTGTTTTTACATGTCTTATCCAGACTGAGTGACCCTATAGGCAGTTGGCATCTTTAGTAGGATCCAATGGTAATGTCATTTAAAGAGAAAAGAGCTGTGGCCAAGTTTCAGAAGCGTGGGTTCACAGAGCGCTTGCACCTGCAGTCTGCTATATTACACATGCAGTCAACTGTAAGCACATAAGCAGATTAAATGCAGACCTTAGGTGTACTCTTGGCTCGTGTACTTCCAGGCAAATGGTCGGCACTTCTTTAAAGACATTGCAATGTGTTGTAAGTATATAGCCTTGCTTTCATCATGCCCTCAACCACATCTTTTTCATAAAGAGTTTATTTCACTACTTGACTGACACCTAACCCAATCCTTGTGGCAGAGGGAGTACAAGTTGTAACTGACTGTACAGATCATAATGACCTTGCTCCATTACCCCTCATTTGCACAGCCCTTCCTGACACAGCTGTGATATTACCAGGCTGGGACTTCACATCTCAGTTTTCACTGTGAGTATGCCAAGATGGTTTTTCAATACTGTGCTTTAATCATGTTGCATCCTTTAGCATTAGTGAAAACATGGCTCTAAAACCCTGGCCCAGTATACATCATGATTAAAGTACCACCTTACCGCTATTCTGCTAAAACAGGCACATTCTGAACTGGGACAAATGTTGGATATCTCACTTCTGGGAAGCAGATCTGAGCAGCTGAGTTGTACCAGATACTGTTCATCCTTTGTATCACTGCTTACTTACTCTGTTTGCTCTTTCCAAAGTGCATTCCCTGCTGCATTAAGGCTATGATGCTAGCTAAAATTACCTCATCATTTGTCTATTGAATTAAAAGATCATCAGGGCATTAAAATGTTATTTAGTAGCTACTGTTTACACAGATTGCTCATTAAAGATTCCAAGCTCCATTTAGCTCAGAGCTTGCAAAGCAACTCATTAAGCTAAGACTGCAAGGCCCCCCATTCAGCAAACCAACTAGCACATGCTTGCATCCCATTAAATTCAGTGAGTTTTAGGCTCATAATTTTGACTTTTGCCATTTTGTTCATTGGATATTGCAGGTGTTTCTAGTGGTTATTTTAAACTATATCTTTTCTGATGCCACAAAAAGTCCTGAAAATATCATTAAAGTCAGAGCACTGAAGGCCATTTTAGAAACCAATGTCCATCCAGCTGTACCATGAAAAAGCTAGTATTTATATGCACAAGTTTTATACTTGTGAGTGAAACTCACAGTGTGGGCTGTGCATTGCCATTTGAGAGGAGCAGCAAAGAGGCAATGACTGGGATACACCTTGACCACTGTTGACTCAAGTGTTACCTTTCTGCAAGGCTGAAAAAATGAAACCAAGTCACAGAACACCTGCATCACTCATTTGTTATGTTATTCAATAGAGCTTTTTGTGTTCGCTTCTTGGTTTCTCTGTCTCCATTGATGCTATCATAGATTAATTGGCACCACTGCAAATGTTCACAGCTGTCTACAAGATGTTGGTGAGTGCATCATGTCAGTCAAGCATGCTATCACCAAGGAGATGAATTTATTTCATTCTTCAAGAGGACAGTTCTGTAATGTGACCTAATAAAATGAAATCTTTCAGCAAGTGTCAGGAGAATATTCATCAGTCTTTGGGCTAAACCAAAAAAGCTAAGCTTGTGCTGATGCTTTATTATTTTAACAGTTATGCACTGAAATTTTAATAAAGTGGTCACGAGACAAATCTTATTACATAATATAAGCAAGATGCCTATTAAACTCTGGATATATAGAGCTTCTTACTCACGTGTCTCCAATCTAGCCAAAAAGGGGGTGAGTTTATATGTTTTATATACACACGCATACATACACAGGTATGTTTTGTAAGAATTATAAAATAGCAATACGTCTGGCAGGTAAAGTGATTATTATTCTCTGAGTCACTTAAACATTTCAGCTAAAGTGACTCCAACGTGCGCTTGAGTTCACTGCTGTGCTTTTGTACCTTGTGGAATATGCACAGGCTGAAGCAGTTGCTTACAGTCACTCTGGATTCAGACTTTTTATAGATTTATTTTTTTTTTTATCTATATAGGCTGACTCAATAAGCCTACAGCTCAAACTGGGGCTCCCGCTGCTTATGCAAAAGAAATGCTGGTTTTTTAGGTCATCCTTGCAGGTGTGCTGAGGCAGGCAGTGATGGGGAGGGTGTAGCATGGCCATCAGGCAGTAGGCAGTGCTGCCCACCTGTAGCCCCTCAGTGGCTGTTTGCAAACCAGCTCTAACAGCAAGTGGGATCTTTTCAGATTGAAAGGAAGATCAAGGTGCTTTCACTCTGTGATTAACATGAGTCCAGCTGTTTCCTCTGAGAGGAGAGGTTAAGGAAACTAGCTGAGGCTTGTGGTGACTCCTTTTGGTTGGAAGGTGACCTGTGGTACATGAGGCTGGGGTGAAAGAGGTACTCCTGTGTTCCCAGGAGAAAGCTCAGCATGTAGGCTACCTTATGCCCTTTCTTGCACAAAGACAGAAGATCTGCATATATGCGTTCATCCTAGGTAATGAATTTGTGTATGTATTTTAAACTAAAATGTTGATGGAATTGGAAAACTCTGCCCTATTTTGTTCTTCTAAGGAGCCTTTGCAGAAAGTCTTGGGTTATACCTCCTGAAAAAATGTGTTTCTGTTTTTTTGCTATAGGCTTTTCATAACAAAAGCAGTATAATATATCCTGTTTAATGTTGTATTGACTTACCATAACAGACTGCCTGTTAAGTGTAGCTAGAATGGAGTCATTACACCTTCTATCGAGTTTCAGAAAGCAGTAACCTTCAATTATGTCTACAGAGACTTGTTTTTCAAATGACAGAATAATTTATCTAAGAACACTAGCCAGATTCATTTTGATTTAGTTCTACAATCAAAAAGAACTAAGCTACCCAGAGCAAAAGCATTTGACCAGCTATGAAATTTTCACTTTTTAAAGTCCAGCCTAAATGCCTTTACAGTGCTTGTTCTATGAGACCCCTGCTTAAAAGCGTATTACAGGCTTATTGTTGTAGTATTTCTCTTGAATGATGAGTATTACTTGAAACGACAGTGAATCAATGTCAAGTGCTGGTATGCTCTCAACATTTCTAAGTTTTTTGGAAATAGAGTAATAGAAAACCTAGGTAGTGTGTGTATGTCGGGGAAGTATGAAAGGGGAAAAGGAAATTGGCTCATCAACCCATTTTACTTTATTTTTTAATGCAAGTCTGAAGAATGTCTCCTGCAAAATAGTAGTTTCCTGAATGCCATAAATCTTTCTGCTTTGGCAGCCTGTCTTAATTGTTCTTAGCTTTGAATTATTCATTCAAAATATGTGCTCTTAACAACATTCAGTTGTGATTTTTAGCCTTCACAAGAGAGAGGTGTCCAGTTGCATCAATAGCCTGTGCTTAGCAGAGATGTTTACATGTATAACTTTTGTAGTAGCCGTGGTTCACAAACCCAGGGCTGTTTCATAGCCCTCCTCAGCAAGCTGTGATGATGTACTGTGTTACTGGAAGTGAGTGTGCATTGGAGATGGAGATTTGTGGGGCAGTTTTAAGAGGTGGACTTCAAAATAAATGAGATGATCTGGAAATATGCCCTTCTCATTAAACTTGTGACCACTGCAAAAGCAGCTGAATCTCCACACCTTGTGTGGATTTCTTTGTGCTTTGCACAGGAAAAGCACCCCAGGGAGAGGTTTTGATGCTCCCACTAAGAAGCAGCAGAACTTGCGCTGCAAAAGAGAGGACACAAAAGGCCCTTGGAAATGGGACTCATCTTTGAGGAGAACGTGGCTGTGTTCGTACTGCAGCGGGCAGCACAGTTGTCCCACAAGTGAGTGAAGCTGGTTCAAGGCTTTTCAGTAGTTCAGGCATCGCACAATTCCTTGGTCTTAAGGAAGAAGTCATTAGCCTGGCTCCTTGGGATCTCCTCTCCTGCAGTTATTGAGGTGGCAATGGTGTGTGTGGGGGGAGCTCTTTCCTTCTCTTCTGAACTGATGGCTTCTTCCTATAGATAGGCAAGTAGCCGAAAGCCTGGCTCGCCAAGGCTGTGGCATCAGCAAAGCAGACAGACGTGTCCCATCCCCTCTTCCCTGGGCTGCTCTTTTGCTCTTGTAGCTACCTGCTCTGCCCAGGCAGAAGGCTGGCCCTGGAGGTGACACCTCTAATCTGGTTATGAGGGTGAGGGAGACAGCAGCATGGGTGTTGGTGGACAACCCTGAGTGTGTGTTTGTGATGCCAATCTGTCTTGAAGCCCACACCATGTTTTACTGTTTTACAATCTGGCCTGCAGCCCTGCAAGGCCCCGCTTCCAGCGTGGTGTCCACATACCTGGAAATGGGATGAGGACCATGACAAGAATGACTGTGCTTGAAAAGCCCTCTTTCCTCTAGTCCAAGAGGCACATAAAGCTTGGAGTAAGCTAACTTGTATCGCCTTTTGCACACATCATTCTTATTTTTAGTAGACTGCCCCTCGTTCATGCACATCCATCCTTTTCAGTTCTCTTGCGAGCATGCAAACAAGGAGCAGTCTACTGTCTTATTTTTCAATGTGTGAAAAGTGCTGAAATTGAATTGCACGTTATGGAATATATATTTAAGTCACGAGCATGCTTTGATGTAATGGTTAGGCCAAAGAGCTCAGTAGGAATCAAAGAAAAGTTAAAAACAAACAAAAACAAGAAAAGATACTTGAATATTCCAACTTAAGGCTATAAACTAATCATTGAACATATGAGGTCAGAGAAAAATATTCCCCAGCACAGCTGGTGAATAACTATCGATTAGGAGTGTTATAATTTACACAGTAACGCCGGGGATGATACTTGTCTAGAGTGGACATTAATCTCCTGGTAGAGCAATGCTCTTGTTCCTTGTGTTCTGCAGTAGCAAGAAAATTGATCAAATGGCTTAATACACACTAGAACATCCATATTCTGAATTCAGTCATTTGTATTGCTATCGCATGTAATCACTGCTTATGGTATTGATTTCTCTAAAGGTCTTTCAGTCAGAGTTAACAGCCCTCTTGTATTGACCTACTTATAAACTTTGTTTTAGACTCTCAGCTGCCATGTCATATGAAAATCTAGCTTCTTTCTTCACAGACCCTATAGATTAATGGCAGAAAGGTCCCTAATTCTCAATTACGTTAGCACTCCTTCTCATGGCTTAAAGAGAAAGGGGTGAGGAAGGCAGGGTACTTGGTGTCCTCAGCCTGGCTTCTTTTATAGTTGAAAGTAGGGAAGTTTGAGTACCCACCCCTGTGGGACTTCATTAATACTTCTCCCAGGTGAACTTAGCCCCTCACAAAAGGGTTCTTTGTATTTTGTCTTTAACCAGCTCTTTGTTTGGGCAGATATCCAGGCCAGTAAGAAAAAAATGTCAATATTCTCTGTTGAATCAGTGGCGTTTTCCTGCTATAAGTCTCAAAGAGTTTCAGAGACAATATGGTTACAATTGGACATAGAAATAAATGTGTGTGTGTATATATGTACATGAGGACGAAGTACAGAATTTACATTGAAAAATGTAAATTTCTTTCAAAGAAGAAAAACTAGACATTAGGGGCACTGTTTCATTAAAAAAAAAAAAAGCCACAAGTGCTGTGCCCGAATGGATATGGTTCTTGTGCAGCTGAGCAATTGTAATTCTTATAGTACCCACTAAGATGAAAATAGCCAGAAGTTGCCCTTAAACCCCCTGACCTGATACCAACAATTTTGCTGTGTGTATGTGGGTATAGATGAAGGGAGAAACGCAGAACGCTCTTAATCCAGGCACGCTTTCCAGAGGGTAGAAGTTAATGGTGCATTTGGGAGCATCTGTACCCGTGAGTCGTGGGTGGCAGGATTCATACCGCTTGTTCTGTGGGATGGACCGAGGCCACCGGCAGCAGCTCTGCATTTGCTCTGCATGCAGCAGAAGTTTTCCTGCTTCTCTGAACCACTGCACGTAGGTTGTGTGTTAAAGCTTTAAGTGGCTCAATTCTGTTCATTTTTCTTCTGGCCCTTCTACTGATAATTGATATCCCAAAGAGCCTTGTACTGGTAATAACTTCTGGAGAGGGACCGAAAACAGGCAGCTTTAATATGAGCTTCTTGTTGGGCTTGCAAGAGTACAGATACTGTGCCATGTAGAGCTTGCTGGTACCATCATGTCTCCTGTCACCATGATATGTGAGCATCTGTGGATTTGATGTAGTTATTCTCCTAATGCAGAAGTGTCCCAGTTTTGGCTGGGATAGAGCTAATTTTCTTCCCAGTAGCTGGTACAGGGCTGTGTTTTGGATTTAGGATGAGAACAATGTTGATAACACACCAATGTTTTAGTTGTTGCTGAGCAGTGCTTACACTAGTCAAGGACTTTTCAGCTCCCCGTGCTCTACTGACTGAGAAGGCTGGAGGTGCACAAGAAGCTGGGAGGGGGCACAGCCAGGACAGCTGACCCCAACTGGCCCAAGGGACATTCCATCCCATGGGACGTCATGCTCAGTACATCAAGTGGGGGGAGTTGGCCGGGGGGGGCCGCTGCTCGGGGACTGGCTGGGCATCGGTCAGCAGGTGGTGAGCCATTGCACTGTGCATAACTTGCTTCATATATTCTTTTATTATTATTGTGATTATTATTATTACTATTTTATTTCAATTATTAAACTGTTCTTATCTCAACCCATGAGTTTTCTCACTTTTACTCTTCTAATTCTCTCCCCCATCCCACCGGGGTGGGGGGCAGTGAGCGAGCGGCTGTGTGGTGCTCAGTTGCTGGCTGAGGTTAAACCACGACAGGAAGGTACAGAAATACTACTGTCCTCATTCTAACAGTGTGGCATTAAAGCACAGGGAGTCACATCCAGATTAATCAAAATATTTCAGTGCCTAATTAAGGACAGGACAATGGATGCAGCAGTTTAAATTTGAGACTAATGTCTCAGATTTCCTTCTCTAAAACAGTTCATAAGTGATTGTCTTATCCTGTAGGTGTTGCAGTGAGGTTCCTCTTCCTTAATGCAGACATTTATCTAAATAAATGTTTCCCCCTGGTAAACTTGTAATCTGTAGTTATGAAAGTGGAAGGAGGAATAAAAAAAAGTGCTATTGCTAGGCTAGTTTTCATTTTTGAGTTTGAATAGACTATCTTCTCTGGAAAGACCCCCTACACCTAAGCTTGTGATAACTTTTTTTTATATTTTTTTCCTCCTCCCATGGGGATAACACACAACCACCTTGGTAGACAACCATCGCGCTTTGTTATGCTAATCTGGTACTGAACTGAGACCCATCAGTGGCATGTCTCTTTCTAAAAAGCAAAAAGAAGAGGAGGAAAAGTAAATTTAAAAAAGACCCAAACAACTTGCATTTACTTCATCTCACCAGAATGTAAACTAAAGTGAATCTTTGATGTTACATGCACAGATGTTGTAGTCGACATATCTCATGGCAAGCACCAAGTGAGAAGTGACGGAACGGCAGGAAGTTGAGTAGACCACAAACATCCAACGCTACGGGGATGGCCCAGAGCGGCAACCTACACAAACACAACCATCTAACTCCATTCTTAATTAAAGCAGTGCTTTCCGAGATATGATAGAAAATTGGTGCTGTGCTCGGACTCTGATTTTTAGCTGTGGTTATTGATGCTAAAGTAAGATTTGGGGCCAGCAGTCAACGTGCAGGCACCCACCCAGAGAGCGATGCATTCATTGCAGTCTGCCTGCATGCAATAAGATGTGATATCCAGGCACTCTTTAAAGAGTTACAGATTTTTGGATAACCAAAGAGCCAACATATGTCAGTGGTTTGCCCATGAATTTAACCATTATTTTATTAGCTAGACAGATACTCCTATTTCACAATTTATTATGTTTTCTGTTCTTGGAGTATCTGTGAGCAGGGAGGATGTCTTCCTCTTGTCATACAAATAAACTTTTGCAAAAATTACTTTAAAGGATATTTGGACTTAATCACAGACTCTTGACTCCACATTTTATGCTCAGTATTAACATGGGGTTTAAAACAAGCAATTCTCATCAGTTTCAAATCCCAGAACTGAAATATGTATGTATGTGCGGTGTTATAGAAGAGTCAGCTGTATTGTAAAGGGGTTGAAGTAGGAAACTATACGTGGAGATTTGGGGGGCAGTGTTGCATGAGAAATAAGAAATTGTGAATGTCTGTATTCAGTAAAGTGCACCAAAAAAACCCACTAAAGCCATTTCTCTATGGGCCAGCAGCGCTTTTCTCTTGCTGCAAACTGGCTGCATGTGTTTGCATAGTCCTCCCATGAAAATGTGTGTTCCGCCTTCGAGTTGTTCATTTAATTCCCCTTTTGAATCCCAAGCAGCTTTGGGAGCAGTATCTCGTACCGTGTTAGCAGCAGTGCTCCATCCTCTGAATGACTTCTGGGGGCAATGCTTGAGCTTACAAGCTTAAAATTCTTACTGCAAGCACTGATGCATCAAAACTCAATGGAAAAGTCTCTCTGGAACAAACTCATTTCAAATGCAACCATAATGCTCACAGGTGACTTTTATTTTTCTCGTGCTCTCTTTCCATTGCCTGCGTGCTACCTTGTGTACTGCCATGATGAGATGCTAGCATGCTGCATAATGAAAATGCAGTGTTAGACCCATGCAAGAATAAGTTGTTACATGTAATGGATGCAGTTGGATTCTATTGAGCACATCCGTAACGCTGCTGCCGTTGTCCTCAATACACTCCTTTAGCTTTTGATGGTTTTGATGTTGACAGTGGATTGTTCTAATTTCTCCAGACTTGATAGTTTAAATAAAAAGTTCAAGACGGTAGGAGAATGCCCAATGTAGATGGACCTAAATATTACAAAAATGTGTATAAAAGATGCATGCAAACTGTCAAGAAATGTAGCACAATAGCTGTTAAATGCTACCAATTTATCACCAACATTAGTATCTCTGTGTGGGGGAATATGTTTCATATCTGTACTGCTGGGAGCGTTCCCAGTGGGGAGTCGGAGGGGACATGCTTGGGACAATGTACTGTTTCTAATCTGCTATACAAATGTTGGTGAATGGCAGCAGATTTATCATCTGAAATTATCCTCTCCAAGTAGGTTTTTTTATTGTAATACCAGGAAACTAGTCTTTCTTTTTTCTTTTTTTTTTAAAGTGCTTTATTGAAATCATCTGGATATACTCTACCTAATAAAACGGTAGTCTATGGCTGCTGGACTTCCTGTGAGAAAGAAGAATTAATCAGATATGCACAGACACTATAAAGGGGAATGGAAGTTGTATCAGTTGCTGTAACATAATGGAAAATATGTTGGATCCAGGCGTCAGTGGGTGTAAGATGGTTTAAGCACAGGGCTGGTCACTGGAGTCATATCCACTTTCCCCAGCTGAAGATGGCGTATTTGTGTTACAGTTGCTCACGTACTCGAGACAAACCAAGCAGGTACACTGGTACAAATGTTTCAAGAGTTATATTATTTCCCTTGCAGTCAGCGAAAGCAACATTTGGAAGCTGTTCTGGGTGGAAATTGTTTCAAGTGAGAGGCTTGAACGCAAGCAGCCTATTGTCTGCTGCTTACCCAGAGCCTCTTGCAAAGACAGACGTGGTGCGTCGCGGGGTGCTTCGGAGATGTGCGTGTTGAGCCATCTTGGATGACTCATCGTCTGATCTGTGCACAGAGCGACTTTGGCTTTGCCGTACGCAAGAAGCAACTGTGGATTTGGTTCCCAAGTCTGAAAATGAAGAAACAAAGAGCTGCCATTCAGGATGTCTGATTTTTGCACTGTGCAAGCAAATAATGGCTTGCCCACATGTCGCTGGCCATCTAAAACTCCAGGATGCTCTGCAGAGGTGCAGAGAGCTCTCTTTCTAGAGCCACTTGTATAATTTAGGTCTGTAGTAGGAAAAACCTTCCTTCTTGGTTGTTCTGCATATGCTATTGCAGTTGTCTCATTGCTGTAATACCTAACAGCTCACTAATCATGCACTAAGTGACATGGCTAAGACAGACCCTGTGTGTTTCTCATCCAGGGGCAAATATCTGTTTACTGTTTTGATTTTAGGGAGGGTTTTTTCCCAAAAAATTTGTTTGCTGCTCTGTCTCTTGCAGAAAAGAAACCTGGTTAAAAATGCCTTACTTGTCTCTGAGAACTCTTTTTCAATGGATGAGGAGGAAAGTCAGTAAAACTAAATTGGTCAATGCTTCTATGCAGATTATTTCTTTCTTTACCCCCTGAAGATAGCTGGGAAAAAATTATTTTGCCTTTCCAAGAGCCGGCAAGTTAATTTTAAAAAATGTGGGCATGGTCTGTCTGAGCATTCTCCTCTCCCTGTTACCTGGCAGATAAAGTGAAAATGCTTGCAAGAAGGAAAGAAATACATAGAAGACCAAAATGATGAAGACTGTGAGACCGTGAGGAGACCAGGCTGCAAGGCAGACTGATATGGGAAAATGTAGTGTCTGGCAGCGAGATAACAGGACTTGTGGTGTCTGTGGCCAGATTGGTTTTGATGAATGACCAGCTTAGTGGTGTTGCCTCTATGACTCACTTCTTAGCTATCTAAAGAGGTCCCAGCTAAATAGTGCTTGCAGTTTTACACTCAACAGTTTTCTCTCTCCCACTGTGAATTCATGGCCGGAAAGCACTTGAATTAGCTCTGTCCAGGGTAAAATTTTGGTTTGGAAGACTTGTTTTATATCAAAAACATATTTTTCCTGTTTGAAAGAGAAGAATTTCCAAAAGTATTTTGTAACATCGATCTTAAATAAGCAATAGATAATGTGGTGCACTGTCTCTGGCTAGTACGTGTCTTCAAAGGCAGGAGCACTTAAAATGTAGCAACGAATGGGCCATTCACTCATTTGCACCTTTCTGGAGAGGCATACATTAGCAGTCGGTCTGGAGATGTCATGTGGTCATGGATTCTTGCTTTGAGCTTATTTTGCCTTTATTTATCCCTTGCCCAGGCCAGGCTGGCAGCTGCCTTGGGACCCAATTACTTAATTCAATGGTTCCCAGACAGAGAGAATAGCCTTCCTGGCGAGCGGGTCACTGAGGAGGGACAAGTTCAGGAGTTTTCTGTGACTTCCCAGCAAGGCAGAGAACAGTGAATAAATGGCTCACCTCCTTTTGGTCGCTGGCAGCGAGAAACCCTTCTTCTTTGCCTGTGACTACATCCAAATGGGGGGAAAAAAAAGTCTTTCCTGGGCCACAAAGCACTGTGAGAGTGATGGTTACTGTGAAAATCCTCATGTCTGGTGGATCTGTCTAGAAGTCTAATGGTTTGCCTGCATGAGGGCATTCAGGTGACATAATCCAGGGTAATTAAAGTGTGAATTTAAAAGAGTATTAGGCTGCACTGCCTTGTAGTTACAGTAAGACAGCTTCAGTTCTGAATAAAGGTATCTGCCCAGAGGTCTGATGCAGTCTTAACTCATCCACTGTGAACTCAGAGTGATTTTTGCTGAGTGTCCATGCATAGCTGAGGAGAGGCAAGATGGATAAGCAGACAAAGGAAAGTGCTGAAGATTCCTCTCTCATCAGCTGTATTAATTTTAGATGCTTCCTCAAGCCAATCCCCACCCACCCATCAGCCTCAGTCCTGGTGGCCTCTTTCATTTCCCTGCCCCAGAAGGTCCCCTTTATACTGCTCGCTCTGTATACATTGCAGTTGTGGAATTGCATGGACATTTTTTCTGGTTAAGTCAAAGACCCTTATGCCCCCATGTGAATTTTGCACGTAATTTTTCATGTTCTTGAACTATGTCCACAAACCTCCGGGTGCCAGTATAAATCTCTGATTTTTTTTTTTTCTTTTTTTTCCTTTCTAATTGCACAGAGGGTTTGTTTCTGATTTGCAAGGGTTAGGAGAAACAAGCTGCAGTCCAGCTGTAAGCTGTAAGCCCGGTGCATTTTTATATGACTTCATTCAGTAGCACCCCTGAGTAATATTTACAGTGCCTTGCAGTGGGCTTCCAAAGCTTGACTTCTACACACACACAAGCAAGACAAAATATCTGTGGAGAACTATTAACTCTTATATCTAATTTCAGGCTAGTTCCCCAAGCTACTAGGGACAGAAAGGCAGGCAGGACCCCAGAGCTAGAGCAGTCACGCTGCTTTTATTGGTCATTTTTTGTCCTCTTGAAGACAAAGTATTTTTTGGCATATGGGTGGCATCTGACCTTCAAGGACTAGAGATGGCACAACTGACGTAGGGGTCTCCTTCTGCTTGGAGTACAGTCAGTGGGCAGAGAGGAGGGCTCTGATTCAGAGCCTGGGATGAATCTGCCTTCTGCACCCTACAGTGCTCTGTCAAAGAGAAGTGCCACGGTTGAGGTTTTTTTGAGACTACTCCTGAGCAGCCATCTATGAATCTGCTCATAAGCAGGACACATTTGATGGTGTCTGTAGAAAATGATGTAACCTCACACAAGTTATGAATGGAAGTTTCTATTAACGTATATCCCAGCCCTTCACTAGCTGAAGTCACTGGCAGTGGGAACAGGCTCTGAATCAGCTTGATTGATGAATGAAGTAGTTTTTTATCAAAAAAAAAAAAATCTTATTGTGTGGTCTTTGGGAAAACAACTACTAATTCAGTTGTATTTGTTAATAGCTTTGCTGTTTTGAGCCTTTCCCAACATCTTCCTGGGTTTTGCCTGAACTTTTTTTTGAATTAAAATCAAGGGATGCTGTATTTCTCCCTGATTCATGGCTAGCAAAAGAAGCAAGGGTACAGGGTCTGTGCACGCACCATCACTTGTGCAAGAGGGTGCCATGTTCAAGTGCTGCATACTAAAAATGCAGCCTCTGCTTGTGGCATTGGCTCAGCCTTCCCACTGCCTACCAAGAGCAACCATGCTGCAGCAGCTGGAAGAGCTGGGATGGGGAAACTTCTGCTGCAGAGAATGGGGGGAGATGTTCTGTGCTTGGAAAAAAGGGTTCTAGGCAGAAATACTCAGTTATGGCTTTTGGTGTGGGCTCAGGACTGAGAGTTCCATTCTGGCACTTGTGAGGGGGTTTCTTCTTTTCAGTGTGTTGTGGAGATCCACCCTCTTTTTCTATGTTGTTCCCCACATTTTGGTTCTTTGTCCTAGAGATGGCGCTGTGCCAAATTTTGAGTGACAAAAGCTGCACCCTTTTCTGTGCTGTAAAAATTCCAAGTCTCTCTTTAAGGAAAATTCCCTCTTTTTATCAAAGGTGCCCAGCCAGAAGTTTGGGTCTCTGCTATGGATTTGGCTCACAAAACATGCTGCTCCATCCTCACCATCTGTCATGGGCTGTAGCTCTGCTTTTGGTACTGTACATGTCACAGCCTTTCTTTGTACCTTGGTGTTAGCTCTGTCCCCTGGTCTTCAAATGAGAACACATCTATTCCGTGGTAAAGGCATGGTAGATATCCTTCCCACCAGCTCATTCCACTTAAATGCCTCTGAAACACTTGCAGAACAGAGAATTATCTCCTATTCTGTATCCTTTTAGACTAGAATTAGTTTTTGCCCACCTGATTTCTTATCCATGGCTCATTATGTTCATTCATTACCATCTCTTTCCTTCTCATCTCTGTTTCTTGGAAAGAAGAATTTCTCGCCATACCTTGCTTGGAATACAATTGCTACATTATGCCCCGATCCTACACCAGGATCCTTATGTCAGTCCCTTTTTCTTGGACTGAGATTATATGAATTCTGAGGATGTTCATGTAGATCTTATGATGCAGTTGACTCTTGTAGCATGTCAGAGAATATTAGATTTTGGCTGTTAAGTGGCTGATCTGGGAGAGGTGGTATGGCAGAAGAAGAAAACTGGTCCCTCAGGCAGGGGAGATATCCTTTCTTATCCCTATTTAATGAAGGTGGGTCTGACTTTAAACATGCAGAAGTCTAGTGAGCCCTCAGGATGAGGATGTGAAGTGACTTGTAGCTGAGCCTATTCTCCCCCCCACCCCCCGTTTTTGGGTTGTTTGTTTGGGTTTTTTTGCTCAACTAGTTCCAGCTCTCACATTGTTTCATTGCCCGAAAGAAAAGTGTGGCTTAGGGAAGCAATGCCTGTTTCCTCCCAAGTCAGACAGGGATGTGGGGAAGTAGTGGTAGTAAATGTTTGTTTTAAAGCAGAGATCTTAGGTACGATTTCTTTCCTTGCTATTATCTCAAGCGAGGGTGAGTAACACAAACCCAATGAAAATGCATCATACAACCGAGGAATGTCCTGCAACATGCTCTGTTGAGTCCAATGTTTGCAAACTGTTGGTATTTCACTGTTTCTCTTGGGAATATGGCAACAAAGCATTCTCCATTGGAATATCTTGAATAAGTTGGTGAGTAAAGTTGCTCAGAGAAGGCAGTCGCCGACCGTAGGGCAAGCTGCCCTCCGGCGCTGTGGAGCGCTGGAGTGCAACGGCCAGAAGATGCCGGGCTGGCCTCCATGCAGCTGGCTCTGCTCCAGTCCTCTCCTCTCCTTCAAGGGAAAGGGGAATTTTAGGGGTGTGCCGTGTATGTGGCAGGATCAGCTCACAGCGTACAGATCCTCTGCACCTGCTGCCCCGGGGAGCCGTGTTATGCAAAGGTGCTGTATAGTCATCTTTGCTTCCTCTGCCCGGGTTTTGCACCGTGTAGCTCATCCTGACCTTTACCTCTGCCCCATCTTTACTTCACTAGCTTGTTTTGCTCTCTTTGGCAATTTCCCGAGTACATTTTAATTGATTCTGCCTCCTCTTCTTCTTCAGTCTCCTGGCTACTGTCCATCTATTCTTCATGTACAAACATAAATAAACAGTTGAAAAGTGGTACAACTCCATGTCAGAGCTCAGCTAATGCCTTCATCTTCAAAGGCTTCAGCTATCTGGACAAGGAGCTGCTAGTCATGTCCACCTTGAGATGTCTTCGGCACTGAGGCAGATGTTTTTGTCTACTGGACGGAATCCCAGGTTTTCCCCCTCGGGTTCAAAGGCAGGGCTGTTACCTCTAGAGCTATTCACCACTTGGAAATTATTTAATGTGAATCATTTTCTCTCTGTGCAAGACCTTTGTTGCTAGAATGAAATAATCAACTTCATTTGTTTTTTCTGTCTTCTGAGAAGAGGGTAGAAGTGATGTCTGGGCATTGTACGCACATTTAGTGAGAGGCCATTCTCTGTGCTGTTTCAAAGAGGTAATTACAATTGTAGCTTATAAATCATTGGGGAGGTATAGGACTGTCCCCTCCTAATGTGGCTTTTTGCAAATGAGTGCTGATTATTTGCTTCCTGATGGTGTAATTGTATCTGGTCTGAACTTACCATACGGATTGCATACCGCTGTGATTATGTACTTGCCTCTCTGAGGCTGCCAGATACGTACAGGGAAGCACATGTGAGCTGACCTCCAGCAGAGGCTCTACGATTGTGGTTTCTTTCCCCTTCATCCCACTTCCAAGCAGTGGTATCACTAAGACAAAGTTTACCACCTGAACTATCTCAGCAGGGCAGAGGACAGTCATGCTAGGGTACAACTTATGCTGGGGGAGGATGTTTTGGCCAGTTTGTTTAGCTAGTGTAAGTGGCATTGACACTGTGAGGGGATCCACTAGGTTGTAGCCAAAATGCAATGGCTTAAGTGTTGTATTAATAGACTCATAACTACTAACAACACTTTTAGGATTAGACACAGTATGGCTCAAGTTTGAACTTAATAAAAATCTGGGAGCAAGCTGGCAGAGATCAGTTCTAGTTGTGAAATATCTGCAATTGTTAGAGTATCATAAAAGGGGTTGACTCTGCAATGCTAAATGACGGTTGCTTCCACAAACGAGTAACGCCAAGGAAAAAGCTGAACTGTTTTGCTCACAATATTTCCTCCCCTTACAAACAGAGGAAGCAGTGGCTTTGGGATTAGCAACACTTAACACAGTACAAGAACAATGCTACCCATATTTTCGGCTGGTCTAAACACTGTACGGAAAATAATCTATTGCTGGGTTTCTCTGTGAAATTGGCAGAGAAGGCAACCTTGAGCCAGGTCCCATTAAACCCACCAGCTCCAGGGCTGGGGAGGTCCTCCCTCTGGTTGACGGGTCTGCGCTGAGCAGTTCCCTCCTCTGCCCACAGCAGGCTCGTGTTCCTGTCGTATGTTCCCAAACCATTTGGCTATGAAGTAAGCAGGGCAGAGGTCTCTTGGGCTAAAATTGTTCTGATTTTCACTGAGGAATTCAAAAAAGAATGAAAGGGAGCCTGGAGTGTATTGGTTAGGACACTCACCTGGAAGTGGGGATACTGGGATTCAGGCTCTGGAAATTATGTGGTATTCTTTAAATACAGAATAAATGCGTAGGTTAGACTGTCAGATCCTGCTGTGATGGCAAGGTACCCAAGTACTTGGGTACATTTAGCTATCTAAATAGATGTTTATCTATCTAAATTTGGTATGGACCTAGTGAGATTTTTCTAAAGTATCCAGGACACCAGAAACACTAGTTGTATGTTGGCATTTTTAGGTAACAAAAAGCTTTTTACGGTTTGTGTTCCTAAGCCATTTATGAAAACAGACTTTAGACTCCTGGTCACCTTACCTGTAAATCACTTTAATGTCACTCATCCTGGCATAGGGCAGGAATTCAAAGCAAAGGTTCCTAATTTCAAGCTAATATTCTAACTGGGAGACTATATGTTTTTCATTCCCAATGGAGAAAGGGCACAGGGAAGAAAGAAAAACATTTGACAAAGGGGGAGGGAAGGGGAAGAAAGGAAACCCTTTGTCTAATTTGGTAATAGTTCTTTTTTTTTTTCCTATTTAAATCTGCCAGATACAGACAATCCATAAAGTCACTTGTAAAATTCACATAAAGATAATAATGTCGCCCATCTAAAAAAAGTTATATTACATCATTTGTAAATTGAGAAACTGTGGTATTGTTACAAAATTTCCATGAATATCCATTAAATATTCAAACAATGCTGTTTCTTCATGTCTGAAGTGAACTCTTGTTAACTTTGTTTTGAACTTTATCTAGCTATAAACTTTGAAAATAGTTTGTCTGTATGTTTATGTAACTTCAGTGTCTTTCTGCCATGAATTTTCCCATCTTAAGTTTCTCTGGCCGTAATGTTCAGAGAAGGGACTATATTTAAATCCACAAGTTGAATTTTGGAGAGATCTGGCATCTGATTTAGCCCCATTACTCTCGTAGCTGTTCTATTCCTCAAAGAGCCATAGTCTGATATGCCAAATTTCAGGGACTTTCAGCGCTAGCTTCCCATTGTGCTGACGACTGTGACTGTAATTTCTGCCCTCTTTACCATTTTATACTGGATAGGGATAATACAACATTTTCCCACATGCTTGGTGACCCCCAGTGTCTGCGTGTTGCCTGTGTGCCCCATCCAGTCTGGTCACCTGTTGTCACTGCCTGATGCTGGGTAGCCAAGCACCCATTCCAGCATCTGGGATTGCTGGAGACCCAAGGTCCTGTGCTCAGGCGCATTATTTGAAGCGCAAAGTTGCCTCGGTCCATCTCTGAAGCGATCCTTGTGTCTGTAGCTTCACACAGGCAAAGAGCTGATGGAGACACGGCTGAGTGAGGAGGGCGTTAGCCTCTGCTATGTATGATTTCGCTGGCATTGTGAAATCAAGTCTTGCAAATTGAGTGCTGTAATTGTGCCTCATTGTGAAATCAAGCGTAATGTGCCCACATTCATGCTTTGTGTTGCGATGGAAAAGGCAACCAATATATTTGAAATTGCCTGGCTTTGTGTGCAGTTCCCAGTTTTCTTACCCCTCACACATCTGTATTTTTCTTGCATCCAGACTACGCGGTTGTATGTAGTCCAGGAAGGAAACTTTTCCATGGGAAAGGTAGTATGTTCAGTGTTACCTATAATTAAAAAACAAAACCAAAAACACGACAGAGCAGAAAAATTTTGCATGTTTCTAGATGTTAGGAAGAGGGTAGGAGAGTATACACCCTAAAAAGCATCTGCATTTGTTAGGTACACATTACAGTATGAATGTAATGTTCAAGCAATTCAGATAGTTTTATTGTGCATTCAATTACTCTGGCTCATGAGAAATTTTTGCAAATTAAAGTGAGCTAGTAATTACCCTCCAAGTATCTGACAGTGCTCCAAGTCGCACTGAAGTAGGCTTCAATGGCTCATATGCACTGTATGCCTCTCAGCACGACAGCGTGAGTTTGGCTTTGCTGTTGTTATGGTCTATCTCAGTGTGTCAGTAAGTATTGGAAACTGGAGACAGATAAATCTTTCCTTAAAGTATGTAGCTAGCATGAGAGAAACGGAGCCAGTCAAGCACTCTGTAAGCTGTTATTGTAACTTTTCATATTCACTGGGTTGGGGGGGGGGGGGGGGGGGGGGGGGGGGAGATATTTTCAGGTACACTGAGATCATTATTACATTAGTTCTGATGTATTAAGTAATGCTGTTCTTCACAAAATCTCACTTTCCTGTTCCTGTGTCTCCAATTTTTGCACTTTACCAAGGGGGGGATCCTAGCTTTGGTGCCCCTGTACCCCTGCCTGCCAATGGCCCAGGTCTTCTACCACTGCCTTCTGGTTTGGGGTGAAGGCTTCTCTTAAGCTGGGCTCCCACAGAGCCAGACATCTACACCTCCTTTCCTACTCCCCTGATTTGGGGTGATATTCTTTTGGCTAGATTTTAAAATCCACTGAAAAATCTGGTGTGCCTATTGATGCCTGAAGGGGAGCTTTTGGGACACTGTGCCTCTTTCAAAATCGGTTTATTTGCGTATGTGTCTAGAAGGGAACTGAGTTCCTCTTGAAAAAGCAAAGGAAAAAAAAAAAATCCCACGTAACCTCTCAGGAAAGATTTAGCTCCTTGACTTTAAACAGAAAAAATAAAAAGCTTTAATAGAAATACCTCCTCAACTTCACCAAAACTTGTTTACTCTTAAAACTTATCTCTGAGTTTGCAATTGCGGAAGCCGGTGTGATAAGCATAGTAGAGCCATATAGCATATACTTTAAAGCAATTTACAGTACTGAGAATCTAATAAAGGTAGCTGACAAGATAATTGCCAAATTATATGAATCCATTACCACCACTTGCACACAAATGCTCTTTAATTATTTTTTTGGCATCTGAGGAAAAGAAGAGAAATGCTGAGTTAATAGACAACATGTAAACCATCTGTGTTTGTTTTGGTGCATCCTGGATTTGTGGAAGATACCGACAAGAGACGTTGCCTGGGGTACAATGACCTTTGTGCACAGGAAAAAAAAATTGCCACTCGCTAGACGAAGAGTGTAAAACAAGAGAGTTGCTTGTCTTTGGATTATGACCCGGTCACCTAAAGCATGTGGGAAAAATGTGTTCAGATAAAGGCTACAAAATTGTTAACACTTTTAATTATGTTTAGATTACAGAGCATTATACAACTAGCAGTGTCCATGTTATTGAAAACCTTATCAGCTGCCATTCAGTGAATGGCCCCACTAATAAAGTGCTTCGTGGAATTTCTGCATGTATTTGTGCCTGGTGTTTGTCCAGCCACGTCTCGGGGGTTTCCTTCTGAGGCATCCATCTGATCCTAATCCCAGCCAACAATAGCTGTTTTATTCTATTATACTCTATCGCACAGTAATTAAAGAAATTATTTCCTTGCTATCATTGCCATTGCCTATGTATGCATCACACAGATGAAAATAAGAAAAATATTTCTTGTTTAGACAGTCATCTGAGGTATCATTCAGCCACGTGTCTGTTATGCTTTTTTGATCCAATTAGAAAATTACTTCAAATTACAATGATATAGAACTCTTTCATAGCATCATTGTCTAATTTAATTTTTTTAAATTTTTTTTCTTTAAATGAAGTCAGCAGTCTATTCTGTGAGGGGTGACGGTAAAATGTTCTTCATTTATAATACCCTGTTCAAAGCTTGCTGCTTCAGGTGGCAGAAACAAAGGGCTTAATGAAAACTGACTAAATTAGCACAGGAAATATTGGTCGTGCATTTCTTATGCATAGGACAGATAGATGAATAATTCTTCTGGTGAAAGATGGCTCACCGGCAGTGCAGAATACCAGGGTTATGTGACCGTGTGCCTCTCCCTGCTCAATGCATTCAGCATCCCCGAAGTACTCTGTGGAACCAAATTAATGTGGCAACTTGAAAACCTGAGTTGGAGGTTTGGTACTGAAGAAGCCATCAGAATGGGGCTGGGGGGGAACCAGTGTTGGAATTCAGCATTGCTGCTTTAGTGCACCGGGGAAGGGAACACAACAAGAGAAGGGGAGAGCAAGGAGGCATGGAGAAGAGCTTGGAGGAGAGGGAATTAATCTTGTGACTGCGCCACGGCCTCGCGCAGAGCACGCTCCTTATCTGTAAAGAAAGGGTGAGATCGTGCACACACGGGGCTGGAGATACCTGGCACAAACTTGTCTGATATCTTCTGATACCTGGCACGGCCAGGTTCTTTGGGAGAATAAAAGGGGTAATCCTCTCCAACTGCTCCACAGGGAAGTGCAGAGCAGGGAAGTGATGACAGACAGTAGATATCTGCTCACTGAGAGTTGGTTGGAAATCCTTTCCTCCCAGAATCCAAAAGCTTGGACTGTTTCATGGCCCAAATCTATTAGTCTAGGTTTCTGAGTGAAAGCTTCCAGGAAAAACAAAGGCTTGCCCTGAGGTGTTATTGGAAAGCCCTGATTTTGACTTGTGGGGATGGGAATATACTTGGAAAAAACTTTGCGTGGTGATTGTTGTTCAACAGCAGTCAGGAGGCTGCATGGTTTTTTTCCCTTCCTCCCCCCCCCCTTTCGAACTGCTTAGTTGTTTTTCCATCAGTGCAAGGCAATCACGCCTTCAGTCACCAGCGTCATGCTCTTTGGAGACATGTAGAATTTGGGATGGGCAAAAAGAATGGTAGGATTTCAGGTAGTTGTAATATCTGGAAGAAAATGGAAACCTGTTCAGAGGATTTGTGTTCACCACCCCAGCAGCCGGTAACCCCAGGAGCCAGCACAGCCTTCGAGCGTGCCCACTACCAACCAGTTCTCCCCGGGACAAGTTCCCGGCAGCTGGCTTAACGGGGCACATGGATTCATTGCTTTTGCCTGTGCTACCTGAATGCAGATGTTTCTATTGCACAGCAGTTGTCTGACTTGGTGTAGGTACAACAGCAGTCCAAGCTGAACCAGCTGCTTTGGTGGTTCCCGTAACACTTTGGCAGAGTGGTATCTTGTCCTGCCAGTGCTCAGCCTTGTCCCAGCTGGGGTTACCACAACCACCAGACTCCATACAAGGAAGCTCCCAATGACAACGTAACTGGTTTGGCTAAAAATATTTATTTATTTATTTATTGAAGGTATGGGACTTCCAAGCAGGTCTTCTATTTGTTCTCAGAGTCAGGCCTATGGGATGGGCCTGTGGTTACAGGTGTGGACAGCGCATCTGTTCTCACTAGTTATGCTCAGTTAGCTCTCTGATCAGACTTGCAAGATTTACCCCTGGTTCAAACACATGGCGCAATTGCAAGTTAACTGACTACCAAGGTGCTTTTCCTGGATAGGAGTTTTGAGACCAGCTTCCTATTCAGTTTTGCCATCGCCTACTCAAATCCAATTTCCACTGCCGTTATTGGCATCAATGGGAAATCTGCCTCTGTGTGTTTGTCAGCATTGGAGGAAAGCCTATAGCTCTCAAAACAGCATACATCTTTTTGGGGGATGGCAAAGGGATGTTTTTGAACACGTCGTATTAGCATCGTTTCCAGCACAGAATAGTTCATTCTTACGTTAAGTTTTTATGCTCACAAATGCATGGCTGAGGAGTATAAGCTGTTTTTCCAACAGTGTTGATCCTTTAGAGCACTTAAACACGTGCACTACATGGGCACTGTTATATGATGAATAATATAATTGCAGAAGTTTACCAGGACATAGGTACTGAAGTGATCTCGGTCTGCAAGTATTGGCTCAAGAGTTGTTTCTAAGGCATGTTGTCCTCTGCCATCATTTTGGTTTGCAGGCTCATCGAGCTGAGCTGTACTGTGGTTGATGAGGAACAGTAAGAGCAGGTTATCACCCTTAAACAAAACTCATTCTCATTCATTTTCTTTATTTTTCTGTATTTTTAGTCAGTCAAAAAGTGGAGCTGGTGGGGCTGAGACAAACATGTCCTCAGTGTGCGAAGATCTGTGGAGGGGGAGGAAATAATTACTCTACAGAAAATCTTCAGAGTTACTTTAAAGACTTATTTCTTTCCCCACACAATTTCTGCTTTCAGAAACCCTCTAAGTATATGTTTTCACTCATGCTTTGAATAATCCATGTATGTCACCAGATTTTGTTTGAATTTTGCCTTCTCTTTTTTTATGAGAAATAGGATAAGATCAACAGGCCATGTTTTTACTCAGCAATTTTGTGTATCACTAGTTTTAAACAACTTTCCAATTATGAGTGAATCATTTCTCATTAGGTTTTTCTTATCTCATGGGGTCTCTGAATCAGATTTCACCCCTATGCAGTTAAGAATTTAAACACACTTTACTGAGGCCTAAATACGTGCTTAAAACTAAGGGTGTAAGCGAGTGTTTTTCTCAGATATAAATGACTGTAAGTTCATGCTGCTATTATTTTCTGAAGGGTCACATGTGAGTCACTTTATTCAAGCACCGCAGCAGTCCCGAGGCCTCTGAAATCGCTAGCGCACATAAAGTTAACCTTGGGTAAGTGGTTGTGGCATCTGGACTTTGGTTTCAAGAATATATTTTGTAAATGTAAACATTGTCTCTCATCAGTATGCTCTAATATTTGCTTAAAACATGTTGTTTGTGTGAAATTCCTAGCAGAGAGATCTGCTAACAAATTATACTCGCAGAGCAGCAAAACTGAAGCAAACTCATCTGCGGGGTAGAATAAATGCACACAAGGTACTACAGACAGCAGCCATCCAGTTTTCACTGACAGCATTTTCATTTCAACACATTTGTGATTAAAAAAAATAAAATGACAGAGTAAAAGCTGGGCTAGGGTCTCTCCTTGTCTTTGGGAAGAGAGCAAGTATAAAGACTCCCTTGCTGTCATCGTTAATTTTTCTATTTAACATTCATGATACTTTAAGTAGTTACACTGCTAGCAGGTAGAGTAACAACTGATTAAAGCTGTTTCTGAACTATTTCTCTTTAGCTGTAACTAATAGGCATAAATATTTACTCTGTAGTTATCAGTAAAATATATTTTTCTGCAAGTACCAATAACAAACCAATCCCCTAATTAGGATATAAAACAGCTGGTGGCATTCACAGAAACATTTCCCTTTGACAGATAACTCAAAGAGCAGAGAACAGTGCTATTTTCATTTGGACCCTTTCAAAGAAACAGGAAAATAGGAAGGGAGTTTTAAAACTGTATTCCACATGCACGTGAACTCCCACATTGTTTTCTGCCCAAGATTATAAACAACGTTTATTTGAGAGGCTTTAGATTTGTTCGTGTTTCAAATACTGTAGGGAATGATTAAAGATATTGACCGTTAATCTCGTGGTGGTACATCAGAGGCACCTCCAGCTTGTGCCCCCCAAGCTTAACCCTGTGCAAACACTGGAGGTATGTAACCTTTCTGCTGCTCGCAGCGCGTTCAGTAAAAATTTCATCAAATACTCGGCTCTTTTTGATGTCTGCCTATGTGGTGCCTGTCAAGAGTTGGAAAGATAGATTGGTGTCGAATAACTACTGTTTGGATCCAAAAGGCTTTTAATAGCTGTGTTACGATCCCTAGAAACTGTTCAGGGATTCTTTAAACGGTAGTTAATGAATGTGTCTTAGTGACGAGAACAAAATAAAGTTAGGGCAGGCTGAACTCTTCCAAATGGTTTATAATCCTAAACACAAGATCGATTCTATTCTTAACTTTGTTCAGCAGTTTATAAATTGATATGCGAATGAGGGTGATAGGAAGATATGGCTCACGGTCAGCTGTTGTCTCATGCTTTTGAGAACAAGCAGACTCAAATTCAAAGCATCTGTTGCAAAACTAAATTAATTCTGGTTGAAATTTATTTCTAGAAAAGTTGTCCATTGGGACATTCCTGTAGTAAGTTGAATATTTATTTCTGCTGTGAGACAAAGTTGCATCTGCTGTGTGTTTTTGATTTCTGAACGTCTGAGGGCCAAATCTCAGTTGCTTTAAATGGGTATAGCTGTTCTGCCTTCTTTTGTTACAGAAATCTTTGCTTGAGATATCAAGTCAAGGGAAAGATTTCTTGTAAGGAGAAGACTTTGGATGGGTTCATTTTTTGGTGGGTTTTGGGTTTTTTTCCTTGTGCAGATAGGGTCAAACTACAAGTAGAATACAGGCAGAAATGATGTTCTGCTGTGGCTGGTAAAAAGCCTAATTTAAATAGTTTCCTTAATAAAAGAATGGGGCTGCTCTAGTGAAAGTTATTCTTTTGTTTTGCTCAAGTTTCTGTTTCCTACAGGCACAATAATATTTCATTAACAACCTAAACATTTTCATGCAAAATAGTGCCACTGCTCCTTGTTTGGGAGTATGAGAGCTTCATGCTCCAGTCCTTCATCGTGGGCTGAACTGACATCCATTATGGGGAGGAACATAAACTCTTCCTCTGCCTGGTTTCAAATGACAAAGATTTGGGTTTGGGGAGGTTTTTTTGGCAGTGTTTTGGAGTGTTTTTTTGAAAGAAAATATTTTATTTTGTATATCTCTAGCTTTGATGTACTTTTTATCAGTGTCCACCGCAAGGTTTTTGTCTTCTGCTCTGCAATAATTTTGCCCTTGAGGGAAGGGTTATATATGGGGCTACTTTCATGATCTCCAAAAATATCTCCACAAAGCTTCTCCAGTGTCATTTATTGCATGTTGGAGAAGGTTTTTATGGGAACAACAGCATGCAGACAGCGTCAGTACACATCCCTTTCCATACCTCGTTGCTGATGCCCCGTGCTCTGTGGATCTCAATGTGAGACTGGTGAATACCTTTATAATGTTATAATTGTAATACAGAGGGGTTTGGGATTTTCAGCCTAACTTTGTTTCTTAGTTCTTTGTCTAGCTACTTGGTGCATGAAATAATTAATATGGTTTGGATATCTATTCAGAAGGCTTTAAGTTCAACTCTTAAACTGTCTAGTTTGTGTACGAGAAATTTTTTCCCACTAGCTTTACTTTGGGCTATTAGCCACAGCTGTATCCTGGCCAAGCTTTTTCACGAAGCATCAAGAATTTACTGAGTACATATGTTCATTTTTTTCCCCATGGGACTACCTTTCTCCTGCAATCCAGCCTGGAAAAGAAACTTACCACTAAAACGACCTTGACACTTTGCACAACATTTCCTATACTTACACTCTTGGGTTCTTCAGGAAACCAGCACCAGTGAGGCAGCGTACAAAACTGTAAGTAAAATGCAACTTTACAATTGTACAACTCTTACATAAAAATCACAATTTAAACAAATAAATGTGAGGTTGGACATGTGCCAGAAGACAGAATAGGACTGGTTAGCAACTTAGTTGGTATGCAGAAATCTTTACTGCTTCGTTAGCGTTGATACCATGTGCTGGTCTAAGCTTTAGAAACTTGGAAACAAATTTTTAATCACAGACGGTCAAAAGTGGGAAGCTCAACTGAGGCACCTCCTTCAGCTACCTACTTATCCCAGGCCCTCAGTAGCGAGTAGATGTGACCAGGCTGCGGAGCTGGATGTCTCGTACTTGCCAGAATGTATCTATCACCAGATTTTATTATGGGTTATAGTTGTTATTTCTTCAGAATAGATGGGGCACACTTCAGTCTGCATTCCCTGCTGGAAAGCTTACACCTTTCAGTACCAGGGTTCAGCAAATGTTGGAAAGGGTGGGAGAGGCTGAGAGCTGATTCAGCTCACAAGGTGGTTAGAGGGATGCATCTGGGGGATCTACATATATAATTTTCCTTGGTAAATCCACGTTCGGGGTGCTTTCAGCGTGGAGATGAGCCCTAAAGCCTGTTGTGTATTGGAGAAGTTGGTTTCTACTGGATGAGGTTGTACAGCAAATGTCTTGTGGAACTTCTTACCTTGCTTCTCGGACCCAACTCCTTCAAATATTTCCTTCTCAGTTTTTCATGAATACTTAGTACTGACACAGGATGCTGGATTGATTGCTTAGCTCTAGATACACAACAGCATTGGCTGTTGGGTCTGACTTGATGTAGTGATTTATCAGCATAAGATGTTTGTCCTACTTCTTAAGCCTGGTGAAAGTGCCAGCCAGTGAAAATAAGATGAAACCTGTTACATTTTTAATGAGGTGTTTCTTGGCCATTGACGTCCATATGTAGGGTGCTCAAATCTGTTGCTCTGAGTTGTGAAGACCCACTTCATGTTGATTTTTAACCAGACAAACTGAACACGCTTCAACTTTCAACAGAAGACGGGCGACCCAGGAAGAACACAGTAGTCCTCAGCCCACTGATTTTTCTAACTTCATCCTCCAAAATCCTGTCCTTTGCTATTACGGTTTTCCAGGAAACCTAGCCTTGCAACACACCAACTTCTTTCTCAGTTAGTGTCTGAGAGTTATTTACACTATTTAAGATTGCCCAGCTTGAAGCAGATTTTCCAGCAAGGGTGGAGGACTCTAGCTGCTTAGGTCCTTTAAGAAGTCTTAAACTCGACAACCAAAAATCATGTAAGCAACTTACTCATCACACCTGACATGCTGGGCTGTTGATTAGTCATTTAAAATAGCACCAGTTTCTTGTTTCTGTTCAGGCCGTGCATGGCTACAGCAGAGGTACCGAAACTCTGCCTGTACTCTTGTGTAGCCATCCTTAGCGTGCCTTCTGGGTCCACATACTTTGATGTGTTTGCACAGCTCTCGCATGCAGCTGGTTGTTATCTGCTTTCTCTCTTTCCTAAGAAAAAATTGTACAGGTTTCTCTGTTTTAATAGGGTACTATGTTAATATTAGCAAAAAGGAGGTTGCTGAAGAATACTTGTGAATGTGAAGCAAAAGTTTTCATGGGTTTGGGTTTTATCTTAGTTGGCTAGACATTTTGGACTGAAAGCTTGGTAGAAATGAACTTTACCTTTAAAATGAACAGCATCACTTTTTCCATAGCTGTCGATTGTATACTCTTTGCCCTGGATCTCCAGGGGCTCTTGTGTGTGTCTTGGTTCCCAATCACCAAGTGTGACTGGCCAAGGACTGAGATCTATGGGTCAGAGTCACTATATTAGTTTTACCTTCTCCAACTTAACTGATTGCCAGGCAGGGTGCAGATGTTTTCAGGTAGCCCCACCTGTTGATATCAGGACATCATTTTGCACTTTATTGCCTGTGGCATAATTCTCCTTGTGTGCTCCAAGTTGCTGGTCTAATTTTTTAGGAATCTCAGCATAGTATCACTGGAGTTTGAAACCGGTAACTTTCCTTGTTTTGTCCTGGGGGAAAAAAGCCGTATCTTTTTCTATATATTAAAACCAAACCAACCCACCCAAAACTGCTTTGATTACAAATGCTACATAAACATCCTGTAGAACAATGTGACAGACAAAGCAGAATAAGTCGTTGCAATTTGGGGAGTCCATATTTGGTATTCAGCTTGCAGCAGGAATGAGAAATTTGACGGTTTTGTCCACTATTTTGTTGAGGACTGTCACTAACAATCATAAAAATGACAAGATGACAAAAAAAGGGGGGGGGGGATGCAGGATGATTCAATCTGTAGATTGATTTCATGCTCTTGCATTCTCTAAGGACTTGTATGACTGACAACTCTAATAGCAAAAATCTGGATCTGAGGGTCTTCCTCCATTGACCCAGTAAACCTTTGCCAAGTTGATGGTTGCCTGATGCACAGCCTGAGTGTCAGCTGAAGAAAGACAAACACCTGGGATTCAAGAGCTGAAAAAGACATTTAAAAACGAAATACAAGCTGAAGTGGAAGAAGGTCACAGGCAAAGACTGGGGTAGCTAAAACTAATAGTATGGAGGAGCAGACATCATTGGAGATGAGGCTGCTCCTGCCTCATGGATCACATGGATTTCCAGCCTGGGTTTTATCACTAGCCATACCATGCTATTGTGATATTACTAGTTCAAGCCTGGATCTTCTCTAAATGTCCATGGTGTAGCAATGCTCTGGACAACAGGCAGTCCTCTACCTCTGAAAAGAGTACCATCTACACCTGGGTGCAAGTGCCAGGTGAGAGGATGCACCAGGGACCAGTGGCCTGCAAGGAGAAAGGCTTTGCTGCCAACTGGGAATGCCACAGAGCTGTTCTGCAAATTTGAGCTCCTATTTAATGTGATTTCCAGCAAATCTTTAATCGAGTTCATGATTATGGCTGACTAGCATTCTTATGTCGCTTTTATCTGGATCTCTCTTGTCTCACCCCATAAAAAATGCTTTTTATGAAGACATGGAGTAGCCTACTGCACAAGTGACACATCACCTCCTGAAATCTAATAGAGCTGTCATCCTTGTGTCACTGTTGTATCTGTTAAAGCAATCAGCTGAACATCTGTCCCTCTGTATTTTATACATTACAATCCACTCTGCCAACTCCCTCCGCCCAGCCAGGTTCCTGGAAACGCTGCATTTTAAATGTTTTTAGAGTGGGAGGAAAGAGGGAGTGTTTTTTCATTTTTCAGTCAGCTGCATCTGATAAAACAACAATTTGTAGTGTTGGGTAACCCCAAACATGTAAAAGCTGGTTTGAAAGCCATACTGCAATATTATAAAAAGGACCGGAGCTCTTCAAAACCCATTCAATTGGAATCACGTTGGGCCCAAATTTGGCAAGAAAACCACCTAATTTCAGTGCTGAAATCTGTAACAAACTGGAAGTAATTCTTCATTAGCATGGAGTTCATATAAATCAAAGCTTCTGCTTCCAAAACTGAATTACCCACAACAGCACAAGCTATTGCTGCGTTTAAGAGCAGACATCCGAAACCAAGTGTGGCCAGTTCCAGGTGTTCAATGCTGTAATGGGGGCCAGGTTTTTTTGAGACATTTGGGTATGTTAAACAGCATGTTGAACTCTTCTGAAAAATCTGGTCCTCTCTTGGCTGCTATGGAAGGGATCTATGCTCTTTCAAAAAAATCTGATCTGTTTTTTTCCGATTCTGAATATTTTTGGAAAGTCCGTTTTCTGACAGGATTTTTGTCTTTGGTTTGATGCTGCCTACAGGAAAGAAATGCAAAGAGCTCGTGAGTCCGGACTAGCAGCAGAAAGCTGGAGAAAGCAGTGATGAAATGGAGGGAGCAGGAAGGGGGGCAGACTGCAGGGCAAGGCCAGAGGAGCTTGCTTAGCAAGTCCCTCTTCTCCCACACACTTGGATAACACAACTTCATCACGTGCACCTCAAATGGAATTTCATTTCCTTCTAATGAATGAAGAGCTGAGCAGATTGCTATTAAAATCAATCAGATTTCATAGCATTAGCTGTAGGCTTGCAAACACATAACAGCCGACTGCCTTTTTTTTTTTTTGCCCTTGTTTTGATGCTTTTTGCCTAAATGGCAGCAGGTGTTCTGGGCTGCCCTGCCAGCACTTCCATATGGGTCAGAAACCAAATCAGCTACCAAATACTGATGCAAAGTAATTAATTACTTCTGCAGTACTTCTCAACTCTCTCCTTGTAGACATTGCATTTCTTTTCATTTATGGGCTGTACCTGTCTGTGGGGCAGTTTCCAGGTTAGTGTCTCTGCCTTTCTGTTTTCAACTTGGTGTGAGTGAAAGGAGAAAAACATCCTTTCCTATCCCTAACTCTAAATTTTACTAGGGTGTTGTAGGGGTTTTTTTCCTGACACTCCTTTGCTTAGATGTGGCCGGAGAGCCAAACCATGTGCAAAGGTGCTGTGTGTTTAATACACTGCTGTTGGGATCGATACGGGATATGGAGTATTTGAAACTTCATCTTGAGGGAAAAGTCACAGTGCAGGTAGTTTATTAGCTGTGATGGCTCTTGATATCTTGAGAAACTTACTGTTACACCTGCCAAGACAGACTGTCTCCTGGAAAAGCTAAGGCAGTTTATATCAATAAATACTTGGATACAGCATGAAGGACACTTGCTGGCTGTGTACCTGCAATCAAAAGTGGGTTAAGAATAAACTCTGTGTGTGCGTGTCTGCAGCCTGATTATGTGCTACTTATAAACTCATAATCAAAGAAGTAAAACTCTTGAAGATCAAAGGAACTGTTATTCATGTGGATGTGTACAACATAGCTGATTACAGGCAATGGTCTAGCAGTGTCTTGCAGCAGCAAATACAACCATGGAAACAAACAAGGGCGATTGGGATGGATGGATGGATGGGGCTTTAGCACTCTCTTCTCTGGCCTTGGGCATTCTGACCCAGTGTTAAGAGTAAAATACACATTGCTGCTGCCAAGATACTTCCAGTTCCTCTTCCAAACTGAGTTTTCAGTCAACTGGAGAGACCTAGAAGGGATAGTGAAACTGTCAGAAATATTTTGTCATGGAAAGCCATCCTGACTTCTAGAGAGAAAGGAAAGATGTACTTTCTCCCCCTGCTTCTCATTTCCCATTGCAGACATGGCCAAGAACCCGGGGGGGGGGAATCTTACTCAGCTAAGACATCTCTCATATTTACGTTTTCAATGTTATTCATGTTGCATGGGTTAGGCTTTGTCCTAGTACTAACATACTTTCTACTGTAGTAATACAAATACATCATTAAGAGCTCTCAGTGCCCGCTCCTCCTCAGAGGATGTGCTCTCAGCACTCCTCACCAGGACCTGTCTGGGGTGGACAGGACAGACACCAGGTCTGTCTCCTGAGGTTTGGAGGACAAGGGGAATTTTTGTAGGCTCAGAGCACAGAGTTCAAAGAGTCCCTGAGACAAAAGTAGCTGTGTGCTAAGATCAGTGTTGATGGGGTGTGGAGGAGTTTGATTAATATGCTGAAACTTAAGCTGTGTCTGCCAGAGGCTGGTACCAAAATACCAAAAAAAATTGCAACAAGATACACGTTTGAGAAATGCTATAGATGGCCTCACGTTGGCTGGGGCACGGTGAAGAGAGACTTGCCGCCTTGTGCATCTGTGCGGGCCAGACATTATGTTGCTGGTAGATATCAAAAAGTGTGAGAAAAAGGATAAATTGAATATCTGGTGACAGGGATTTCCCCCGGAGCCACCCCAAGAGCAACCACAGAAAAGGTTTTTCGATCTGAAGCAGGTCAGATGCACTAACATGGGCTGTAACTAACCCTTCCCTCCCACATCCTCCATTCCAGGCAAAATCGTCTGTGCCTGTCAACACCTCCAGCAATCATGGTGTAAAGGGTCTGTACAATGATCCTAGTCTCATCCAGGGTATAAAGTGCTCATGCTCTCTTTCTCCCCTCTCCCCCCCCCTTTCTCTTCCATATATTCCAGCAATGGATTTCCCAGAGCGCTTCTGTCCTATTAATAAGACTTGCTGTCACTCTTGCTCGTCTGCCAGAGAAATGGGGTAACACCTGAAAATCTGAAGCGGAAGAAAAGAATTATTTCTTGATAAATGATAAATTGTTTCTAAACTAAGAAATTCGGAACAAGTGACTCAAAAGTATATCTTGAGGAGGGGGGAGATTCATGCTAAGAGACATAAGGTATTTATTGCAAATTTCAGCTGCTCTAAGACTTTTCTGTGAAGGATCACGTTGTTTCGAGTCCTGGATCAATGTTGTTTATGAGAAATGCCTCTGAAGAAAAAACATCTCATGATTTTATGAATGTCCTGGCCTTGCTATTTCCTGGGCATGTTGGATTGTGCCTTGCTCTTGCTGAGGTCAAATGGTGTCATTCTGATAAAGTAGAGTGGGAAATGGGGCTGGTAGGCCACTTCCCTCCTATTAGTTTTCACACACTCTGTGTAACTAAAGACTGAAGCATAATCTGTTGGTACAAGGTTGACTGAACCAGGGTAATACAGACAAAGAACTTTTTCAAATACTTGAGCACTTGACATTTCAGTCTCAACCATGGTTTACATCTGAAGTAATTTGGAAGTTTATTTTGATTAGAATCTGAATAGTCATTTTTGATTAGCAGACTGCATAGATCAGAAATGATACTGCAAAGCTGAAGCCATGCAGATTGCCAAAGGTAACACAGTATCTTTGCTTACTCAGGTTTTCAGTGCTGAACTTATTTGAAGTTGAGCAGAACCATGGAATATTTGTTTGTTTTGCAACTGTTGTCTACCCATCTGCTTTAGGTTTTGCTTGATTTCAAGAAGGGTTGGATTGGTTTGGCTTTTTGTTTTTTATTAAGGACATTGGGTGCATTAAGCCTCTGAAATATCAAAACGCCCTCAAGATTAATTACAGATATGGGTCAGCTATTTGTTGCATTCTACCCATATGAAACAGGTGTTTGGGTTGGCAAGTCACCCAGAGGCAAGGGAAGGACTTGGTAGATGAGAATCAGCACTGTGACTTTTTTTTTTCTTTTTTTCTTTGAGTTTATGGTGAAACTGAGCTTCACGTATTCTCCAGGAGTCAATTACTTCAAATGTCGTGTTCTGCAAACGATCCTCACTGGAACGGTTTCATAGAATCATGGAACAACTGAGGTTGGAAAGAAAAATTGCAGGTCATCTAGACCAATCCCTGCACAAAGCAGGACCAGCTGCCTTTGTCTTCATCATAGCCACCCATGAGGTAGCTGGAGAAAGCAATTAGATGCACCCATCCCCAGCGCTCTCTTTTCCAGGCTGAACAAACGCTGTTCTCAGTGTGCCCTGTGCTCCAGCCCTTGTCTGCCTTGGCTACAGCATGTTCATGTCTGTCTTGACTGCAGTACTTCAGAGGTAGCCTTCCTATGGGAATACAGGGTAATAATCGCTTCCCCTGACCTGCTGGCTAAGTTCTTGCGAGTTCAGTGCAGTAGGTGGTTGATCTTCTTTGGTGCGCTGCTGGCTCACACTCAATACCTGTCCACCCAGTCCCTACCTCCTTCTCTGCAAAGCTACCTTCTATTTAGTTAATCGGTAGCACGCGTGGGGATTTTTGCTTCAGGTGCAGGAGTTTTGTGTTAGACTTCGTTGAATTTCATGAGGTTTCTGTCAGTTGACTTCACCTGCTAGTCAAGGAGTAGCTGAACAAATCCCTGCCCTCTGGCATATCAGCCATTCCCACCAATTTAGTATCTTACATGAACATGCTGAAGGTGCACTCCATCCCGTTGGCCAGGTTAATGTGGCTAAACACAGTGAGCCCCAGTACCAAACTGTGAGGAGCTCCACTGATGATCAGCCACCAGTTGAGCGTCAAGTCACTGACCACTACTCTCTGAGCCTGGCAGCCCACCCGTTTGTTCCATATGTCTCTGCGTGTCCCCTGAAAGGCTGGCTTGGGTAGAGGATAGTGCAGACAAGGTCTGGGGAGATAAAATGGGAAGGTAGTGAATTTACAACTAGAGGACAGGCACCATTTGCTAATGGCTTTCAATGGGAGGTGGTGTGCTCACGGTGTTTTCTCTTGAGGAAATCTCCTTCAGTAGCATATTTCAGTGTTCCTGAGACTTGGAACCCAGGTTCATTTTCCTAAGATCTATTTGGCAAATGAATAATGCTTCCAGCAGCCAACAGTGCTGCAAATTTGATACAGCAGGGAGCCCTCTCATTAGGTAGAAGGGATTCAGACTACCGTGGTAAAATCCAAGTGCTGGAGTCCCAGTCCAGCGCTGCGGAAGGCCACTCTTAAGAGCTTGTTTGCCAAATGCTGACAGATGACTGTCTCTTCCTCAACAACTAAACTCTTGTTTAGCTTTATTTCAAATGTTTACTTTTCTGCTGGGATTTCAATAAAAGACCCTTGTCTTGCAGCAGCAGCAAGTCATCCAGCACAAGAATGGGGTCTGTAAAACTGTCCTCGTTTTGTGCTTGTAAAGCTCTTTGAGAGAGAGAGTGTGCTACCCATCCTGTGTTTTGCTTTTGGAAGGAAGTTAAACATACATTATTTAAGTTATTTATGTTATTGTTAGATCATCAGGACAAAGGGGCTGACTGGTAGCAAGCATAAAATAGTTGAAATATATGCCCCTATGATTCTTTTTCAAAACAAAACAAACCCCCAAAACAGGAAAAGAAAAAAAGTGAAGATCAGTCGTTAGGTCTTGAGCTGCTTTGGTTTCTGCATTGTCTTTTTTTCTTCTGAGCTCCTATTAGCCTATTGCATCTCGGGCTATCTCCAGTCCCCAGAAATTAGGCCACTTATTCCGTTTCTGTAATAGAACAATTGCTCTTGAAAAGGAAATTCTGCAGATAGATCATTGGTATATCAGGTCCACTGAGGAGGAGTGCATCCAGCACAGTAGTGTGCAATTGCTCCTCTTTCCTGGTGGCTTTTCCTTCTGCTGCTGCATAGTGCTTATCTCCCCATCACTGAACTAATGCTACAGCAGCTCTGGACAGGAGCAGAAATCTGTATTTTAAATTTCTATTTGCCTTTTTCCATTTCAAGATTTAAATGGTGCTGAGTAGTGAAAAAAGCAAGCTTGGAAGCCAGGCAGGAGCAGCTCTCAAGCCCATGAGCTCTGCAGATGCAGCCCCCGGTACCTGTTGGGTGCACTCGGTGTTCATAGTTTCTGTGACTTTTCGGCAGCTCCCACCACATCCAGCCCAAGTGCAATACTGAATTCATACCTTCTTCCTGACCTCTGAAGAGCGGGGAGCCATGGAGGCAAAACCTGTGGGTCCTTCTCCCCCACTGGTGTTGACTAAATCATGTGAGAGGGATTAAGGAGACCAGCGAAGCATTTTAACCCTGCTCTCACCGCAAGAGCGGTGAGGACCTGGCGTGTTCATTTAATAATCGGGCATGTGTGTCAAAGAGGCTGGTGTATGAAAGAGGGAGCGAGGCGGAGTTTAACAAACAGCCCTTAATCCAGTTAGCTCTTGATGCTGATGACGGGGGCACAACTTAGAACTAAAGAGTTTGTGCTCCAGGATTTCCTTTACGGGACTGTAAAAGCGACGTGTTCCCTCTGGACAGCGAGCATTAAGGATCTTTTGCTGCTTTCAGGACGGCAGCAGTGCTGCAGCAGATTAGCGTGGTGCTCCCACAGCCATTCCCACTCCTCCCTGGAGCTTTCTGAAACCCCTCTGCCTTTTGATAGTGGCCCAGCTCCCCAGTTCAGTGCCTTGTCTTTGTGTGGGCACCACGGAGTCCGCGCTGGAAGGGAGATAATACTTCCTGAAGTGCTCGTTTAGCCCAGCGGGAGAGAGGCGGCTAGCAGCATCCACACGGATTATTAAGCTGCGCTGGAAAGAAAGAGCAAACTGCAGAGTTGTATTAGTTTATGTATTATCAGCATTTGTAAGGTACCTGTTGCCTTAGTAACAAGGAACAATGTATATAGCTTTAACTGGGCAAAATCACCCTCTGGTCAGGGAAATAAAAAATTCATGGCCTTTCCTCAGGAGCCACTCCTCCTGTGCTTAGGGAGGGGAGATTAGGAGGCAGAAGAAACTGAGCTGGTTGTTATGATCTTACAATCCCGGTTTCTGTTCATTCACTGCTCCTGGGAACCCTGCGGAGCTGCTAACAAGCTGTGTGTATATTGAGAGCACGTAGGAATATGTTGGAGGCAGGGGGGACAGAGGAGTGTGCTAGCTCACATAACCCAAAGCAGTGCCTTTCAGTGCAGTGGGCTTGGGGTTATTCTGAGCTGTCCTTTAGGTGTCCCTCCTGCCCTCATCTCCAAAGGACCCGTGCCTGGCTGGGGAGCACGTTAGTGGTGCTTCTCCTGACCCCATCCACCCTGGGAACTGGGCCGTTTCCACATGAGAGGAGTGACAGGCTCTACTACTTGTGTGGCAATTGCATGTGTTGCACTGTTCTTCCTTCTCTGGGCTTAGTGTTTTATCATTAAATGGGAATAATAGTGTTACCCTACCTGAAAAGCTACCATAGGTCTCACAGCAGCAATTACTCCTCTAATGTGGGCTGAATGAGTGAATGCATTAGATACCACTACTGTTTGTATCATGGGAAGGTCCAAGGGCCATCGTGCTGGGCACCGGGAGCTCAGCGCTGGCATGGTGGGGTCCCACTGGGGTACAGCAGGGTCGCCCCACCTCTGGAGCAGGGAGCCTGGCCCAAGTATACGGCCCTCTGGACTTTCAGATGCTTGACACTTGATATTTCCCTTATGGAAAAATAGTCTGCTCTGTATAAATAGTATAACAAGATAAACATTGCGCTCAGCATGACAACCCAGAAAAATACTGCAAGGTCAACTTAAAGGCTGAGATGGGTTCAGGAGACAATACCGACTTTGTGTCAAAATCGGGGGAGACTCATTGCACAGGTCCCGGCAGTCACGGGAGATAAAGCAGCACTTTTTATCGCACGTGGGTCAGCTAGCATGGGCTTGTTCCTTTTATTTATTCTATATGCTGGCTAATGACAATACAGTTATTGTTCTTACACCTGTTTGCAAAGGGAAATGAACTGATGACAGAATTTTAGTGCCTCTCCATGAGGCAAATGGGTCAGGTTTCTTTTTTTTTTTTTTTTTTTTTCCTTTTTTGGTATTAAAGTACATCTCTGGTCTCAAATCTGCGCTGCAGCCCAAGATATATATAGGCAATTCAGAGCTTTGTTTTATCATCGTCTCTAGGACGATAAATTAAGTCATGAAAATCTCCAGTACATCTGGTCTCACAAATCTGCGCTGCAGCCCAAGATATATATAGGCAATTCAGAGCTTTGTTTTATCATCGTCTAAAGGACGATAAATTAAGTCATGAAAATCTCCACCAGGGTGAAATAAGAGGTAAGATTCTGATAGCTGTAAACCAGGCAGCCAGCTAAGGTGAATCCAATTATTTGTGGCGTTGCAGGTTTTTGCTGCGAGAACATGTCACACGTGGTAGCCAGCAGCACAAAAGTTACTTCACTTTGGCTTGACACTTGTTTTCACAATTGCTATAGAAACAATGAAAATGCATCATCTGTTACTGTTCCACCCTCCTATCACTCTCTTTTCATTGCATCAGAAGAGATTCATCTTCACCCTCTAGCAGCCACAGCAGTGGTTGCTACCGCTATTACTTTGACCATAATTTTAATTGCCTATAGATGCTGCACTGATCTTCTTTCTGACACCGAAAGATTTAACAGTGGTGTTAAGCTCCAGAATCAATGTTAACAAGCCTTTATTTGGAACTATTTTATTTAATAGTCTCTCATAGCTACTAGGGGTGATTTACAAAACTGACCTTCACTGACTGTCTGGAAAACCAGAGAATCAGCAAAATACATTTCTTCAGCAAGTAACGGATCCTTCCTTCTTGGGAATCACCCTGGCCCCTAAGACATGGCCACAGCTTTACCTGCCCCAAAGCATTACTGCTTTAACTTTTAACCAGGTGATTTATTGCCCTGTGAAGGGCGAAATAAAACGAAACTTCTTGTTCAATACACTTTAAGATGCGGCAGCAGAGATGGAAGTAGCTGATTACTTGCAGTGCAGAGCCTCTTCCCATGTCTAGCTGAGCTAACAGTGTAGTTTTAAATGTCCCAAGTAATAGGAGTCTGAACCAAACGCAGTAAAAGATATGGTATGGAACAGCTAGGCTTTGATGGAGACACGGCTGGCTAACCTGACAGGCATTCCTTGGCTTTAACAACCCTGCTACAATATGCAATGATTTGTCTGGCTTTGAGTTCAATGTGCAGGTTTCTGCTTTAAAAAGTAAAGACGGACAACGTGCCATTGGGACCATGCTCCCCAGTGAAAATGCCATAGAGGCAATCTGTCTGCTCCTACCCATCACGTTTCTTTCCGTGCCAGTGGCTGGCAGGGTACTTCCATCCATATGCAAAATCCAAGCTGCTGACTGCAGTGGTATTTGCAAAGGTGAAATCGTGCAGCTGTTACAGAAGCTTGCTTGCTCCCGATCAGAAAAGTCGATGAGCATTTTATGGATGATAGGTTTGGGCAGTTCTTCCAAAGTGACTCCACTCTGCTTCCTTTTGCCCTCTGATTTGACTGCTGTAGATGCTGTACGTACTTCATAGTAAATGATGTATCACTTCTTAACACACTTATAATAAATGGTTATTAAGTGCTATCCACAAATCAGTATAAAATATTCCAGGTTATTATAAGACCCTATTACAAGAAAATTGAAGCATTTTGCATCAGTTGATTAACCAGTTATGAAACTGTGCCTTTTATTAAACTTTCGTATGACATATTAAATGTACAGTTGTAAGTGAAAGGCGACTAGGCCATTTATTGCAAAACAAATGGACTGATATGATAAAAAGGGGGTTGTGCTTTTGTGTGGGGATACTGCCAAGAGGAATAGGAAGAGCAGTCCCAAAAATGAGAATGCCATAGTGTGCTTTTACTCCAAAACTGAGTCCTGAATTTGCCCTGTTAGAAAAATCTATCGCAGGGACATGAGTGAAGTATTACCTAACCATGTGAGACGCAGCCCTATAATACATGGGTCATTGACACAGTAGAGAAGATCAGTTCTGTCTATTGTAGCAGCGGAGGGACTCTTAATCCATGGATTATTAACGTGGAAAATTGAAGGGGCTGTTACAGGCTTGTGGTTTATTAGACTATTGTGGATTTAGGGAGCTTTAATTTGAAGATTATAGACACAATGGAGTGCAACAGATCCCTCGACAATGTCAGTGGCAAGGCTTTTGTACAGGAGAAAGCTTCTGCCTGAATTCTGGCCTTCCCCATCTCACAGGATACTGCTTAGAGAAATACTTATGGGGCTGTAATCACCTTTGAAACTCGTTTGATCAAAGCAACTCGGAAACCTACTTCTCTGAAGATAACGTTCCCTGAGCTCTCCAGTCTGGAAATTATTTTGTTCTAGGGAGGCTTTTCTTGCTAGTGCTTGATCTGTACCCACTGTTGCTGTTTTGTCTTGCAAACGTTTGATGCTATACATCATTAGGTTCACGGGATGTTTTGCAGTACTAGTGAGCTGAATGTATGTCACGTGTTAGGGAAGGACCAAGGAGTGAAACCTTGGACTTCCACTACCAACTGCTTTAAGAAATACGCTCTTGCCCCTGAGCACCACCTCAAAGGAACTGAGTGTGATTATCTCTGCTTCCCATCCACCGTGAAGGACTAATGGAGATGTGAGGAATTTGTGGGTATGGAAAGGCACAGTGAGGCTTGAACACAACCATAGTTCAAAAGACAATCAGCCTGCTCTATAAAGGCCACTAGGGAGAGTTTCTCCCGCCCAAGCATCTTGCAGTTTGCATGTTCTCTTTTATCTTCTTCTGTTCCGGAAGACGGGAAGGGAACCAGAAGTCATTACAGGAAACGCTGCAAGGAGGGTTGGGCTTAAAGTGTGGTGAGGGAGACTCAAAGTTGGCATTGGGGTAAGCTTTGTAACTGCAATGGTATTTGAGAATGGAAATAGTTTGCCTCTGGAGGGCATGAGCCTCTGTCACTGGTAGAGTCTGAGAGCAGGTAAAACATCTGCTGGGAAGGTCTCTGTGGTAACGTGCTCCACCGCAGAGCAAAGGCATGAACTGGATGACCTTCCCGCTCAATTCTCTGATTTATGTTCGCAATAAAAGAGGAGGGAGCCGTGGACAGAACTAACATAAAGTGGCTTGTTGGATTAAGGGTCTTGACGTGTCCCCTGAGCACATGCCCTGCTCAGGGTGTCTGTGCTTGCACGGATCAGATTTGCAGCTCTTGCATGAATGTCTGCAGCTGTTGGTGGACTGAGGAGGAGCAGGGAGGAGAGCCAAAATGCCATCTGTCCCTGGCATTGTTTGGTTTATTTCACTGTTGTCCAGAAAAGCATGATTTGGTCATGGAGCTCCTTGCCGCTGGAAGTTGAGGAAGTCAAAGCATGAATGGGATCAAAAGGAACTACACAAGTCTATGGGAAACAGCTTATAAATGGCTTTTGAATGATGGCTCAGACACAACCTTGGGACTAAGATTTCTAGAAACTGGGAGGATGACGGGAGGAACAGGCCATGCTTGTTCTCCTGTCTAGGTTCTTTCCATAAGCTGGGTACTGGCTACTGTTTCTACTTGATTTCATTTTAGGGCCAGACAAAACCTTAAACGTTTTTCCAATATAGAAAGGACTGAAGGAAGAAGAAAACTATACGAAATAAACTATAAGGTACACGAATTGGGGAAGGGGAAGAGAAAGGAAGTGGGGAGCTCTCCCAGGCCAAGAGAGGAGCAGAGAGGTGAACTGAATACTCTCGTTTCTATCCCATTGATGTTGGGCAAAGACTTACAGGCACTGTGTGATGAGTTCACAGCGTGAGGACAGGCTTAAGTCAGCAAAGCTCTGTTTCTCTCATTTGTCTCTATTTTGCAAGAAGGGGATGCTGGAGGAGAAAGCACGTGCAGGACTTCAGAGACTGGCTCAAGAGAGTTTCTAGGAGCAGCCTTGGGCACTAAGACAGTCTCTATCCTCTGATGCTCCAATGTATACTAAAGGCTTGCTTTCTATGCAAAATCCCAGCAGTCGTGCAGAGCCTTGATTAAATCATTGTAAAATTGGTTGAGGTATTTCACTAGCTTGAGTGATTATTTTAATTGAAAAATATATATTTACTTGAAATAAACTCCTGTTTCTCAACTATGCTTACGTTACACAGATAGCTTTGTTTATATTTAAATAGAAAATGTTTAATATTCAGCCTGGGAGTAGTTGTTTAGCACAAATAACTATTTCTTCAATATTAATTTCCACTTCAAGTATTTATATTTGCTTGCCTTCCCTCCCTTGCCCTCTTCCATTCCCTCCCCCCACCAAAATTTACTTCTATTTCCCAGGGAATATATGTGGTTTAGAGTAATGTAAAACAAATGATGGATTGAGTGTATTTGCAATGGCCTTTGAGAACTATCCCAGTGTCCAAAGACCGCTCAGTTTTATTCCTCTAAGTGTTCTGTGCTTACTGCTGCAACATGTCATCTACACAGCCAGGAAGTTGTACAAAATATACAAGATTCAAGCCAACAGGATAAAATCCAAGTGATCTTTTAGCCAGCTTTTGAAATGAATAGAATTTTGTGACCCAGAACTCTAGAAATGAATATTAACTGAGTGGTCAAACACAGATGGTCCATATGAAATTTTCTGTGTAACTTCTAATTTGACAAGTGAAACATTTTATATCATTTTAAAATATACCAGGATTTTGAGCACTATGTTATTTAAGGAAGCGCATATTGTTGCAAGGGAATAAGAACTTTCTGAGAAGCTCTTGGTTTTAGAAGATAGCTAGGTTTAAACAGCTTTCAGAATTTGTGTAATACAGTTATCGAGTTAATATTCCAGCCTAACCTATGGATGTACCAGCAGTAAGATATTCTGAAACTGCAGATTTTAAAATCTGCTTGGTTTGAAGGTGTCTTACAAATTTAAAATTTGATGTTTGGATTTGTGAAGACAGGACGCAGCTGCTAATGCTTGTGCAAACTCAGGTCAGGCATCCAGTTGTTCAATGTGAAGCTAGGGATGTGGGCCAGGGCTCTTGCTGGTAACGGTGCTGAATCAATACCAGAAAGTAAACTTGTGTTTACAGATCTCTCCAAAGGGAGGGGGAAGGCTCATGTCACATTGTGCCTGAGCCCCCTCTGGCCTGCTCTGCTGAGCACACATTTCTTCTGCCTAAGGTAAGACGCCTGATTTTTGGCAAGCACTGTATGTGCAACTCCATGAAATGGGAGTGCACCTTTTAATGGTGATGCACTTGACACCTGCAAGGCATTCTGAAAACTTTGGTTGCTCTAAAGCCCTAAACTCTAAAGTAGTAGGAACCTTTCCTTTGACTTCAGCAGATGTCTCCCACAAGTATGCAACAAAATGTTTGTCCTAATATTAGCAGTAGTTTTTAGGTTACAAAATAGCCGAAGGTCAGAACTTCATTTTCTCTTGAGCACGGTGCTGAATGAATAATAGCTGAATAACTTTTATTTGGTATTTACAGTCACTGATTACACTCCCTCAAGATATTCTCACAATTGCTTATTCCTCCGGTTCTGCCTAATAAAGTGGCTGGGGTTTGGTAAACAGCTGGAGAGAAAGGGGTGTGGGAGGTCAAAACACTGTAAAACTGAGGGTAGGCGAGATGTTCTCCTGGTGAGTATATGAAGGAAGGAAAGTCACTGAGTTCCTGGAGCTCTGGGCATCACCCTGCCTGTGAGAGGATTGTGAAATAATGCATATTTTGGTCATTTGGTTGCTAATGTTCAGAGCAGAATTATATCCTAGCTGTAAGTTTTTTGCCAGCGGGTGAAGCTTTCCTACTGAAGTCTGGAGAGCGGAATGGTCCTGTTTGACACTCACCTTCAGAGGAGATACCTGGGGCTGTTTGTTGGACAAAGACTCCCCGCTGTGCGTAGTGACTACGGGCTTCCCTCGCCACTGCGTGTAAACCACTGAAACTTGTCCCCAGGGGTGCAGGGGAATAATGCTGCCTAAACAACTTCACCAAATTCCTCCTACTCGGGCTACTGCTCTCCTCTGTCTCGTGGCTTTCCTGCACGGCAAGGTCAGACGGAGAGCCATCAGGAGACTGCTGACATGAATTCAGAGCGAGTCTAAGCATTTCTCCTCCTCAGCTTTGCCAAGACAACCATCTCTGCTGCGGAGAGACAAGGTGGGAATTTTGTCTGTCTTCACTTGATCAAAGCAGTCAAATTATATCCTTTTGGAGCTTTATGTATTAGCATCGCATAACATCTCTTTTCACTTAACTACTCCAGCCATTCATTATCCACCCAAATGGAACCTGGCAGCGCTTTCTGTATTCAAGTTTTTTTGGATCAGTAGTTATATCTGTTGTCGGTCCAGAAAATGTCAGCTTTCATCTGTCCTCTCCCTCGCACAGAGCTCTTCCTTTTAAACCAAATTTTTCGTTTAAATATTTAAACATTTACTTATTTAAGTAGCAAAGCGATGCATCCTCTGCTCATGTCAGATTTCAGTAGACTGCATTTCTCTGGCTTTGCTTGATGTCTTATGGCTCAGCAGATAACATATTAATGGCCTGGAAGAAAACCCAGCAGGATGTATCCTGGGGAGAAAATGGACTATGTCTGGATTTCTTGATGGTCCTTCACTTGGAAATGTTACTCAGAAACATGCTTTGACTCTGGAACAAATACAGCTGCTTCTTTGCAGGTACTACATCCACAAGGAAAGATCTTCCATGATTGCTTGTCTTTTATCAAAAGTTGCTGGTGTTTCCTCCAGGAACGCTAAGCTCTGTGATTATTAGTCCAATAAATGGCTGTCATTTAATGCTCCAACCAATCCTCCTAGTAATTACCATCAGCAGGGTTCCCATGCTGTGCATCAGTGATGGTTCGTGAACTCGCTTCAGTAACTTCCCATGAGTCATCAGTAGAGTTGACACAGCTGAAGTAGACAAGTCAAACTACAATTACGTAGTTTTGTTGGGTTTTTTTAAGCCTGGCTTCCTAAAGAGAAGATTTCCACCATCACACTGTAAGTCAGACTCTACATCTGAATACAATGCTAAGTTTCATCCAAATTTGACAGACAGCTAGATATGTCAGCAATAACAAGATAAGCAACTGAGGAAAGGAGAGATTAAATTCATGACCCCCAATCAGGAAAAAAGTTGCCCTGTAAGCTCAAGTAAATCTCCAGATCCCACAAACTACTCATAGGAAAAGTATTTCTGCTATAGGAGATGTTCTGATTTGATTTTGTGTGTTGCTACCCAGAGACTGGCCCAACCCTGAGCCAGGGAGCCAAAGGAAACAAGGCTTTGCGGCTTCTGCTGCTTACAGGTTGGCTTCTTGTTAAATGCTTTCTTAACTTCACGGTCAGAGATGTGTTGTCAGCTTTTGGGTTTTTGTTTTAAATATACAAAGATGGTTTTTCCATTAAATATTGTGCAACTGTCCTGGGAGGTACACTTCCAGTACTTTCTTTACTAATAATTCTTGAGTGCAGGAGGGAAACGGAACCTGAGGGCAGAGGGCACAGAAAGCTTTATTGCATTAGATAGGATGGCAACCTCTGGTGTGGGACAGAGGCTTGCATAAGATGAAAATGCAAATATGCCAGATTCATATGACATCGTGCGATGTCTCCATCATGCCAGAACTCTGCCTGGGACGTTGACGTTTGGACCATAATGGTCCTCTGATGAATACCGATAAAATGGTGAGTTTCTGCTAGGCATCAGGTAGGTTGCATGGCAGGGAACAAACAGGGGCTGTTTTTCAGCTCTGTGGCGTTGGTGGACCCTTGCGTCCACCTGCGTAGCCTACCATTGCTCACAAAGGTGTTGGAGCTGAACCCCATTTTCAGGTCTGAAGCTTTCCTCCGAGTCTGTATGAGCATTTGTTGCTATGTGTAAAAGAAGATGTGGTTTAACCTGGCAGGCAGCTAAACACCACACAGCCGTTCGCTCGCTCCC
>NW_008795909.1:5650683-5669333 GCF_000699145.1 Aptenodytes forsteri
GTAGAGGAGGGGGGGGGGGGGGAAGAGTAAAATTCATGGGTTGAGGTAAATACAGTGTAATAGGACAGAGAAGGAAGGGAAAATACTAATAATAATGATAAAAGAATATACAAAGCAAGCGATGCACAATGCAATTGCTCACCCCCTGCCGACCGATGCCCAGCCAGTCCCCGAGCAGTGGCCCCCCCAGCCAGCTTTCCCCCAGTTTATGTACTGAGCATGATGTCCCATGGGATGGAATGTCCCTTTGGCCAGTTGGGGTCAGCTGTCCTGGCTGTGCCCCCTCCCAGCTTCTTGTGCACCTCCAGCCTTCTCAGTCGGTAGAGCACGGGAAGCTGAAAAGTCCTTGGCTAGTGTAAGCACTGCTCAGCAACAACTAAAACATCAGTGTGTTATCAACATTGTTCTCATCTTAAATCCAAAACACAGCCCTGTACCAGCTACTGGGAAGAAAATTAACTCTATTCCAGCTGAAACCAGGACAGAAGGAAAATAATGTGTAGGAAACAATGAATAGACTTTAGGTAGCATTGCCTAACATGAGGACAACGGTTCTGATGATAAATATTTTGTAGGTCATTCATGTCTGGTAAAGGTGAGAAGCAATACATTCAACTTTTCATATTCCTTCCTCTAACTCCTTTTTTCAGCTGACTTGTTTGTTGGAGCACCTCACTCTCCTGATCCTTCCTGATGAGGGAGGAAATCACTGGTTTTGCCATTTTCTAAATAGGAAGAGCTGCGGCAGGGAAAACTACATCTCTTGAAGCAAATTAGGAGAGAAAGAGGTACACAGAGCAATTCTCAAAATTCTCCCCAGATGTCCAGCTCCCCTTGGCACCAGGCATTAAAGAAATTCCTATAAGTTTTCTGTCTGCATCTTTGCAAACCTAAATCCCTCTGAATGTCTGGCACTAAATCATCTACCCATGGTTACAGAAGGAATTTGAAGTATCACAGGGAAATGATCCTTCTTCAGCAACAAAAATGGTGTTTAATTGCTGCCTTTTCCATCTCGTGTGGTGCGTTCTAGAGAGTTTGCCAGCTTGAATTGGGCACATTTCAGCTGCCAAATTCCTTGTTGAGGGGAAACTCCCAAACTGCTTTGCATCAGGAATAAGTGTATGTATATAAGTGTACATATAAAAGAGTGTGTGTGTATATATATATAAAAAATATATATATATACAGTGTGTGTATGCCTGTGTATATACAAAAGATATTTACAGTATCAAGAAAATAAGAAATGAGGGAGCTTCTGAGATTCACAATTCTACTCCAGAGAATTATGCCTGTTGCTAGTGGCTCATGAAAACATTTGGAGTGCAAGTGCTAGGTTGTACTACGTTCCTCCTAAAACTTCAAGGTGGCAAATGAACACTAGTAAATTCTGAGTAGCTTTTTTTTTTAACTTGTTTAATTTTTTCCAGTAAACTCCCTCCCACCAGAAGCTCAGCTGGGACTGCTTACTTAAATTTATTTTGCTTAAAACAGGAACTGAGCATTAAAACCATTATTAATAAACAGTTTATTTTTTACTGTGAGGCATCCAATGTAATTCATAAATTATTGTCCATTTAAATAAATCGCTCACCTTTCCAGCTGTTTCTCTAATCAGCCTAATCCGAAGCCAATAAATTCAATGGGTGCTTTGCCAGTCACATCAGGGACTTTGGTGCAGGCACAAGCACTTTCAGGGCTCCTTCCCTCATCATCCCGAGTGTTACCGGGTCCTGTTGGAGCTGAGGCCCTGAGACATGCTGGAACTTCTGAGGACTTTGCCTCTTCACCAGCAGGTTGTCCAAGGTGGGGGTTACCATGCCTGGCCAACACTCTCCTCTTTACTTTTTTCTTACTCTCCTTGAATTCAAAAATGGACCTGTGAGAAATTAAAGTAGCTTAGCCACAGCTATCCTAGAAAAGCAAGTCTGCCATTGACGTAGCCAGCAACTTGCTCAATGACCCTTCAAGCTAACCCATATACAAGATCATTTCCTATGAAATGGAGTGGGATGTTCAGGCAGCTGGTTGGAAAGTGGAGCCTGTCTGTGACTATAACCCATAGCAAAAAAACCCCAAATCTCATTTTTAGCCCTCTCTATGGCTGGCTGTCTGTGAGCTTCCTGAGTTCAGGAGTAAACAAATGAGTTCACGGAAAATAATTCTACTGAGGGCTATGAAATAAAAATACAAAGACACTACCCTGACTCCAGAAATCACCCGTGAAGTTTGTTAGAGAGGCTTCAGGAGAAATGAGATGGGAAACAGAAGATAAAGGCAGCTGGAAATGGCTGGGTTGGTAAAATTCACCCCACTTCCAGTGACCTGCAAAAGCGGGGAAAGTGGGTTAACCTTTGTTTATAGAGATGTGCCAAAGATGTGCATTTTTCTTCTCTGCATCTCACTTTTAACTGACTTCTATTCCCAGTCCTCGTATGCTCCAGTGGCATCTGTGACATGATTCAAACAGGGGTGAGAGAGCCTGTGATGTCTGTAGGAGACAGACATCCTAGTTTTCTAGGAGAAACCAAGACATGTCAATAATTGCAGGTAGCTAGGTATTACTCTGCAATAATACAGAATACAACCAGCTGACTCTTTCTGTGATCTGTTCTAACTCTGTCAGGCACGAGAAAGCTGCCTTGATCCTGTGTTTATGTGTGCGGGGCAGACAGAAAAGGGATTAAATGCTCATTCTGCAATGTTTTTTCAAGCATCTGAGCCATCTCTGCTGACCAAGTAGCTGCGCTTTAGTGACTGTATCATCTGCACGGTGACATCAGCAGAGGTTTGCCATTAGATAACACTTCTCAGAAAGGGAAATTTAATCTATTGGATTACTTTTCCAAGTAATTGGGGGAAAAAAAATACAAACAGGGAAGCTTTGCAAGGCCTGAGTTTGTTTTTACTTATGATGTCCTTTAAAACAAAGGTTAACCATCTGGTCAGACAAGTCCTTGTAGGGCTAAGGTTCAAAACTGAAAGCAACAGCCCGGCAGAAGCATGCTAATAGTAGACGTGAGTGAGAGTTGTGTAGCAAGTCGGGGGCTATGATAAATATGAATTGTTACGAGAATCTGTGAGGGCTTGGGTGTTGGCTATTTTAGGTTATTTTCTCACTTTCTGAATTTCTAACATTACTTACTATTGCAGTCAGTCCAGTTGAGTGGTTTGTTTGTTTATTCTTTATGAAACCTATAAAAGAAAACCTTTTTAGGTTGGAGAGAGCTGGGAGAGAAGGATTAAGGCAGCCTGGGAGACTGTCCTCAGCCCCTCCATCCTGGGAGGCAGATTTCCTCCCTGCCACTTGACTTGGTTTGGGATCTTTTCCCTCGGCAGCCCTGTCAGGGGCCATTCCCGTGAGGCAGGATCACTAACAAAAGCCTGAAGGACTGTGTTGGGACCAGGGACTCGCTTTGCAGAACTGCCCCTTCATGTACTGCAGCAAAACTGGAGTTGGTGCCACTTGACGGAATTGGGTCCTGCGTTTGTGGATTTAACTTCATTTTCTGCTATGGGCCTCCTGGTATGTAAGAAAGCAAATTCAAGCATGCCACTGTGTTCACCGAGGCAGCAAACTTGGGGGGGGTGGAAGAAAATTCTCCTCCTTCTGCAGTTCATGGTGTTCTTCTAAACTATTTATAAATAGGTCTACTGTAGCCAGTGTTTGCATTTGGACGGCTTCACTGTTCTCATTTTCAAGGCTTCTCTCAGATCTGAAAGTAAAGGTCGGGTTGACTCCCCTCATTTGAAATAAAGAGGGGAAGAAAGTTAACCCTGTAGGCAGGTGGCTCTAACGCGGCCGTTCCCAGGAACACGAGTGAGTCCTCCCTCGTGCGCGGCAGGGCCATGGCAGCTCTGGGCCCACTCTCCCTTTTGCTCCGTTTTCATTTCCCTGCCCTGTTTGCTAGCTGATGGTAGTTCTAACTTCCTGCATCCTTTTAAAGAGATCCCCCTGCACATCATCTGGGATTCATGAAATGCAGAGATCTGGTAAGCAGCACAGATCACACGCTTCTGGCCCGCATTTGCCAGAAGCCCTGGATAAGTTGTCAGCTGAGTTTATACTTCACCTCCCTCCACTCTACAGAGGAATAATATATGGCTCCATTTTCTCCAGAAAAACTTGCACCAAAAAACAACAATCTATTTTGTGAAGGATTATTTTTTGCTGATTGAGAGGTGTTTGGAGATGACAGGCATCTGATCTCATCTTAAGCCTTAAATTGCAGTAAATCCTGTATTTATTTACTCTTTACTTCAACCAAATAGGACATTATCCTGCCTTTGAGTTAACTCTTTCAATGCTTGCCTTAGCTGAGTGCTGCATGCCAAAGGCATTATTATCTCCCATCACTGGACCAGGAACAGCACAGAGCCACCAATTCACGTATGAAACAGCTAAAACACTAAATAGGATTACATGGCTCATAAGACACAGAGAATCAGAACCAGCCTGTTAAGCAGTCTTGGAGTTGTACTGCATATATGTAACAATCATTTTGCTTCTGCATGGGGCAGCTGAAGGACAGGTAGAAGACTGAAACAGCCTGAGATACTGCGTTGTGTGTATGGGCACAGGATGCGATGCCTCATCATCTTCCTGAAGTTGGCATCCAAAGGCTGGGAGTAAGAAAGGTCTCAATGGATATCTTCCTGAGGTCGCAACATGTATCTGAATGAAGAAAACATGGCTTTGAATCAGGGTGTATAAAAATTCACTTCTGGAATGGAAAACTTTTTTTTTTTTTTTTTAATAATCAAGAGCACCTTCCCCTCTTGTATCCACAGGACCTGGCTAGCAGCCTTCTTAAGAATAGATTATCTTTGACTTAAATGTACATTTACTTTGGGATGGGTTACTAATAAATAGAGGTTTCTAGGTGTTCTGAATGTGGGGAATGTATGTGGTAGGCTGGTACATTACGAACCTAAACAAAGAAGACTTATAAGACTAAATATTGTTTTATTGCCTATTTAAGACTTTGAGATGAAATGTTTGTATAAAAGAAGGCGCATTATCCCAAGACAGTGGTTTTATTTCTGCTATTACTAACACAGTTTTACAAAGACCCAAAAGGTCTCTGTAAACTCTCTGCTCTGACTGAGCTATGAATTAAGGCCAAGATGAACTTCTCCCAGTGAGTCCCAATCACTGAGACAAGGCACCCACCTTCAAAGAATTGTCCTGGGCAATAAGGCTAGAGGTGGTCTGATCAATAAAAGAGCTAGTTCATACGCATTTTTACAGATGTATGGTTTTTTTCACCCAATGATAATGTGTGCAGGTGTAATTTCTTTTAGCATAGAAGCACTAAAAAAATTGCCGCTGTTCTCCTTGGATGCGTTCAGCTGCTCCTTGTTCTGAACGTCCCACGGGCTCTGAGGGATGGTTTCTGTGCAGGCAGTAGCTGTTACCCTGGCAAATAAATATTCACCCTCTGTTTAGAAATCTAATTTTCTTCCCTTATTTGTTGTGGGAAAAATTGCATGGCATTCTTGTCACAGAATTCCTTTTCTAGTTTTCCTGTGTTTTGCACTCTCGCAATCTCTGCAATTATCTTTGGCACAGCAATTATTATTGTACCAGCTGTAATTCTTGCAATAGGTGATCCTAACGAAACATTGCTAGGTCTCTTGTGAAATTCCAGCACTGGTGAGTACGGACCCCACCAGAGCTTTTATTACGGACTTTTGCTAATTTGTTTGGGTATGCACATGAAGGCTTTGATATGATTTACCTCACATGCTATAGCAAAGTGAATTGCCAAAATTATTTACCTCTGAACGACGATCTTTTATCTAGAAAAGTGCAGCTTATGGCAGGTGTTTAGGGATGAGTTTCTGCACAGTGTGTTTTTCAGTTGCTTGGCGCCTCAGTTGAATGGCACAGGTTTTAGTTTTATACATCGCTGAAAAAAGCAAACTTATAAAGCACTGTTCATGAGAACTATCTCTGTGTTTCAACAACTGTTTTAATTATTGCAAAACCATTTATTTTAATATATTTTCATTTCAAATTTAATTTTTTGTAGATCTATTTCAATTATAGAGACTAGTCATATATATATATATATTCATGGAGACCTTAAAAATTGAATTTGCTTTTTAAAAATTGAATTTGCTTTTATATTTCTTCCATTTACATTGATTAAATGTCATACCCTAAATAATTCCCATACCCATTAACATATGATTTGCCCACCAGTAATTACTTTGTCATCCTTACTTCCTTAGGCTATTTTCAACTTTAAGCCACTGTTAATCCATGACCTTAGTGCTTTTGTCTTCAGGTCTGAATTATATAAGTATTATGGAACAAGGATTGAAATGAACTACTTTTGGCTTTATTGTACAATTACAGTCAGCTGATTGGCTTTTCTATTTTCACTAACTAAAATAATAGAGTAAACTTAATTCCTTTATGAAAGGATCATAAGATTTTTTTTTTTTCTTCTTTCCCCAATGTGGCAAGGCCAAATAAGAAATATTTCTAAGGGGAAAGTAAAAATGGAGGAAAATAGCAACGGTCTGCTTTTCTGGGTGTTCAGGATTGCTGCCAAGTGGACACAAAGACGACTGAAGCAGGAATGTACCCCGCACTCTGCAGTGGCCACTGCAATGGTAATTGAATAAAATCTGCTGAGAGGAAAAAAAAAAAAAAGGCACCTTAGTCATGGAGCTGAAATGGAAAAGTAGGCGCCTTTAAAGGACCTTTTTGTAGTGTGTCTCCTCAAACTCTTTCTCCCTCCATGAGACTACCCAAAAAGCAGAACACCTGTTGAATGTCAGGTTTCTTTTTGGATGCAGGAGTGCAGCATCACATAGCATGGTCATGTCTCTAACAGGCTGGGCAGTTTGCTGCTGCTCCTGTTCCAGGCAAGCCGACAGATTCTTGTTTGAAATGCTATCTCTAAGCTGCTTTTGTTCAATTCCTTACTTTCATGAAAGGTTATAATCAAAAGGCCAGACTTCTGGAAGAGTTTGGCTCCCTTGTACGATACTGGTTTCCAAGTGGCATGTAAATAAGGGGTCACATTTTCCAAAGAGAGTACTGCCCCACCGTCAGTGCTGTGGGAAATCTGCTTTGCAGCTCCACGGCTGTATTTAGGGGGAAACATTGCTGACAGGCTGAGTCAGTGGCCCAAATTCTCCTCCCTTTATCCATATAACCACATGAAAGCTTGTGCCTCCTATCCACAGAGTGTGCATGAATAATTTGCTTGGCATGGGACTGGAGCTAGCTAGCACAATAACTATGCTTTTGTAGGCTCCATATGTCCCTTGCCTTGGAGCTTTTCAAATGATACAAAACTCTGGTACTGTGACTAAAATAAGAAAAGCCTGGGCAATGACTTCAGAAGCAATTGGGAGTGACCTAAAGCTCATGAAAGGACTCTTGGCTTCAATGGATACTGACCCAAGTCCGTAAGAGACTTAAGAGTTACGTCTAGACCCTATGGAGATCCTGGAATGACCCTGTAGTCTGCAAAGGGATTGTTTTTTCCAGCCAGCGCAAGGGAGTCTTAATTTCCAAACACTTCAGAAACACCAGATTCTTTAACTGTACTTCTCAAAATATGCTCAAGAAATATGTGTGCACACACATTGCCCATCCCTCTCCTCCTCTATGCATTGAACATTTTTGGTTTAGGAGAGTTCAGCAACGGAAGCATAAACCTTCTGTTTACATCTATAAACAAGATAAGGTACAAATTGCTGCAATACAAACTTCCTTGCTTTGTCCCTCCACTGACCTCGGCTATAAACGACAAGGAGCCTCCTTTCTCACAGTTGCAGGAGACTCCAGCCTCTAGGACAAAGTTTCAACCAGCAAACGTGCTTGCAAAATCTTCTGTGTGAATCTTTCCAACTGCTATGTTATTCATGCGCCACCCGGGGCCAGGGGGTTCATGGCTGCGGCGTGAAGGCCAGGGCCAGGCGCTGCTGTACTCACACTTGCAGGGTACTCCAGACACCTCCAACTGCAGGGTGAGGCTGTTGCATTTGCACGTGTTTCCTGAAATCAGGAAACGAGCTACATGCACTTTTGCCAAAGGGCTTGGATAGAGAAGTGCACGCTTGTACCGTATGTCAGCCTAACTGTCAGCAGACATCCATGTCACTGTTTCACATACATTTCAGACTAACTGTCAGCAGACATCCATGTCACTGTTTCACATGCTCATGTCTTCTCCCGGAAGCTCTTTGCTGGGTCAAATAAATTGGTTGCAAAATATCTAAGATTCTGCTAAGTAAACACAAGTATAATTAGATTAAAAAGCTACTCATGCATTGTCTTATTTTTATAGATTTCAATGGATGCAGAAAGAAAGAGATCTGTCGATAAGACAAGAGCTGGTTTCTAGGCACAGGAACCCGACTCCTTGGTGGCCTGGACTGACGACACATGGCCTGAAGGAAGGACACAAGCAGAGGGCTGGGGCATTGAGAAGAGTCTTAGGGAATGGGGCAGAAAAGCGAAAGGGACTTCCGTCCGTGACAGCTGTAACTATAGCTCCATGCACTGACAGATCTCACAGCCCTTTCTGCTGAAAGCTCACAGCCATTGGCAATCCTAGCCCGCTGCACGTGCATGCCATTGAGACCATGGTGGGGTTTTTTAATCGGAATTTGTTAATCTGGGATTTCCACAGCCATGTCTGTTCTGGGTGCTCGGTGGAAGCTATCACACTTGGTATCAATGTCAGACCGTAGGGCAGTGCAAGGTTGAGCTTTTCTACACCAACACTGTATTTGCAAAAGGGCGAGAGTGACGATGATGTTTGTATCTCCCCAGGCAGGGCTCGGGTCCCTCTCCTCCTGGAGCAGCTCAGCAGAGGGGCACAAGGACATCACCTCTGGCGCAGGTCACCCAACAGCAGATCCCTGGAAGATGGACTGGTGCTCAGGTGAGGCACTGCTCTAAGCTTACCTTGTTCTTACCCTGCCACCATTGAATGGTCACTATTGGCATGCCCTGGAGATGGCATGAAATGGCCCTAACAGGGCAGCAGTTCTTATATGTTTAAGCAATGCGGAAGCTCTTCTTTCATTCCTTGTGCTGTGCAACAGGCTGCAGGAGAGTGGCTCAGGGATAGCTGCAAGAGGGGAGGGCCATGGGGGACAGTTCTTGGTCAGAGCTGTTACAAGGCTGCCAAAGCAGCAGAGAGGCGGTAACTCTGGATCCCTCCTGGTGCTCTCAGTAGAAGCACGTCAGATCTTGAAAACTGCTGACTCCTGGCCTAGAGGCCTTTTGTCTGTTCATAGTGGTGTTCAAAAAAATGTCATGTAGTCAATTAGATACTGCTGCTCTAAACCAGGTGGTTTTATGTATGTATAACCAGGGCTATAAAATTACATTCTCGCTGTTCAGAGGGGTTAATTAATTCACAGAATCAAACAGGATAAGCATACGTTTGTTTTAATGATCCCAGTACTACACATCTGTTTTGGGGGGGGGGGTGTGCCCTTTTGGCTTGTGGGGTGTTTGGTTGACCTGTGGGTGCTGGGAGATGCCAGCATGGCTCATAAGCTATGATGGGTTGAGGGCTCTCAGCCATGGGCCAGCATCTCCCTGTCCTGGTGTTGCATGAACGTGAATGTCCACCTTGTTGGTAGATGAAATGGCTCAGATTTGGACAATTCTCTGTTTCGAATATAGGCTTTGAGTTACAAAGAGCTGTGGGCAGGAACCTGCTATGAAAACAGTATGGAGAAACAATGCTGCTGCTATGTACCAGTTTTCCCTCTCTATGTAACAAATGCCACTCTTAGCTGGCCGGGTAGCATGGAGTAACGCATTAACTCAGTGTGATAAGGCAGGAGAACTCCAATACCAGCTCCATTTTCAGTCCTGTGTTTGTTCTGCAGTTAGCACAAAGGGGTCTTGGTCCCCCAGTAGGCCCGGTCATGTCAAAACAATGTCAGTTAAGTCAACAAATCCATTTGTGTTACAGTCATTTCTAAGTCATGCTTCCTCCCTTTAAAAATTCTGGATGGGAATGTTAGGGATATTTAAGAATTAAGCTGATAAAACATGGGGAGAAAATGTGGAAACAGCTGGTTCGCAAACGTGAGCCTGATTCCCATCACCAACATTCAGTAATGTTATTTTTATATTCTAGCATATACAGAAAGTAGAGACCCCTGAAAAATATGACAAGTATATCCCAAAATACACGCATTGTAGGACAGGAAATTACCTCCTTAGCAGAGCTGCCATATCTTCAGGCATGCAAGATGTGCTGTCCACGTGCACATCTCCTTGGGTCTGCCATGCACCTGCAGGTGATGAGGAGCTCCAGCAGGGTCACAGTTATCAGGAAGGCCCAAATGGTCCAAATCCTCTAAATATGTCTGGGTAATATTTCCGGCTGGGAAAGAAGTGTCATGCCCTTAAACCGGGTATATGGGAGCTCTGTTCCTGGTGTCATCAAATTCAGCCCCTGATATCGCAGGTAATAGTGCTATAATCCTTATTGCAAACTGATCGCACTTTTTTTTAGAAGTTGGGTATATGAAAACAGCATCTATATTACTGGCAGGTTGCTAGCTAACTCTTCCAGCCATACTGCTTATTCCTACTAGCATCCTTATGGATCCTCTCCCAGCTCATCCCTCCTTGCAACCAAAAGATAAAGTAAGGCTTGGTTTAAAAGTTTTGGGAATTTTGAGGACTGATCCATGTTTTTGTGTGCTTAGAGTTGACAAAATTAGCTGCTTGCTTCATTGACTGAAAACAGATAAAAAGAAATACCTGCTAGTGCAATGACTAATTCATCGGTGAAAGAAAGTGTCGCAGGATACTATTTGGGATGAAAACTGCTTAATGTTAGCCTCCACAAGTCAATCTGCTACCCATAAAGGAAGGGATTCCTGCCGGCTGTCCTCTCTTCAGGAAAAAAACGAAGACAAAAAACCCCCTCCTCTTAACACTGCCTGCATTTAGAAACAGCCTACATTTTAAGTAATTAAAACTGATGATCCTGACAAACATTCGCCTCCAAAGAAATAGTCTATTGTAAACGTAAACTCTCAAGATCCTTCCAGGCATACCAGCACAACTCTCTCCTAAAAATTCTTCCCAAGCCATCTGGTGCCTTATCTTTGTAGGAAAGCCATACAATAACTTTAAAAGAGGATTGTTGCTAGCAGGCTTTAGTCTCAGGACTACAGATTCCCTTGGAAGTATCACAGCTAGCTCTGAACCCGTCAGCCAGGCAGCTCTGGCTGTGTGAATATTCCACTTCTTTCTATCATGACCCAAAATGTCCAGCTGTGGTTCTTTGGGGAGATCCCTTCCTCATGTGATTTGCGAAGGGACTGAAGGAGTTACAGGGAGAAGCTGGAGACACTGTGTATGTCCAAACAGGGATTTACACTCCATTAATTCTCTCTACGGCAGCCCAGCCTGAGTGGCATGACATGAATGTGGTTACAAAGGCTGCAGCCAATTCACATCGTTCGTGTAGCTCTCCCCGCACCTGCGAGGGGAACGTATGGATTCCAGGTTTGCTCTGTACAGCCTTTGCCATCAAAAAAAAGGTATTTAGTGAGTGAGAAGGCAGGAAGATGTGGAGCAGAGATGGCTGATGGAAACAGCTGGGAAGGCGAGGACAACTCTGTTTCAGCTTTGCAGATCATCTTGCTCTCCCTTGGTTGCATCACACTACTTCTGAGCCTGTTCCTTAACATCTCACCTAAACTCCATCATGTAAGAAACACTGAATCCCTACTGTTAAGTGCCCTATTTTGGTTGCACAAGCAGAGCTTGACAGTGAAGTTAAGCAACAAAACCAAGGCTGCAGGCACCTGACAGCAAAGCGATGATCCGGGTACAAACTGGAGCGAGGGATCCTGTGTTAGCTGTGCCCAACTGCTCAGGCGGGGCGAGAGCCATTGTGAGAAACAGGCAGGTTGTTGCAGACTGTACAGCTGAAAATAGAACGTGCCGACCGCTCGCTCATCCAGGGCAAACACGACATAATTGGGGAGAAACTGAATCTCCTTTTTCAATTTTTGTCACACGTTTATATGCTGACTCTCTACTGCCTAAGCATCCCTAGTCTGTTCCTTATCAATGCTGGTTTCAGAGGAAATGTGGAAACTTAGGTGCAAGAGCGTAGGAGCACGTGTAGGAGGAGAGCTCCTTCCTCAGCACACCCCGCACTGGGCAAGTTGGAGAGTTGCTGGAAGTTGCATCTGCGCTATCACGTTTAAGCAGCGGCTCTTATTCCTTTAGCATCCAGGGGAGCAATCCCGCATCACCGCTCTGGTCTGGTGCACCTTCTGGCTGTAGTAATGATATGACGCCAGCAGTTGTACTGAGTGATGGAGCTACCATTAGATTATCTTCTCCCTCCCTGTGGCAGTTTGTGCTGGCAACCCTCAGCTAGCTGGGCAGCATTTTAAAACACTCGTTTTTGGTGATGCACCTTAGAGAGCAGAGCCATTTTTCAAAGTAAGAGAGAAATTTTTTTTTTTCAAGCTGTTGCATCTTGATAATGAAAAACTGGGCGGTACGTATGCTTGTCAGGTGAATATTAATAAGTATGATGTGATGCTGTAAAATAGCTCCTGGAAATGACAGAGGCCCCAGTTCTGCACTTCTCCAAGTCAGTGGACGTTTTGTTGATGAATTTTGACAGGAGCTGGATTAGGCCCAAAACATTCCCATTTTTTAGCCACTGACAATTTTTTTGATGGTTTTATAACCAGTACAGACTTCCTACCACTATACAAATACAAGAACATCGCAAAGATTTCCCCCAGGGAGATGGCTTTGCTGGCTACCTTGTGACACCCGTAGGGAAATCAAACAGTTTAGGGAAAAAGAACTTGGTATCTGTAAAGCTGCTCAGCTTTTTTTCCTACTCTAATGGATATTTGTATTTTATTATCTCTGGAGACAATCTACTATTTGGGGAAAGAATGAAAACAACCCTCCTAAAATAGAGTTTTATGGTGTAATGATCCCTGCACTGAAATATTACATTGTACGCTTACACTGCATGCAAGCTCGAGTGGGAGGGTAGAACTGATCACAGGGTCAGAGCTCCACAACTCCGTGTCCTTTGCCAAATCCACCATCTCAGTTTCCTCCTCATAAGGTGATGGTGATACCTTGCAGGGCTGTTACGATAATTAGTTTATATGAATAAAAGTACATGGCTCGAGGGGTAAAGCTTTTTGTACCTGCAGAACTTCCAATATTCCCAGGTTGCCTTTTGGTGTGGGATTACAGAACATCTGCTCTGTTTAGTCCTCCTAGTACGACTGTTAATGTTTTGGCAAAGGCACCTGGAACACAGCATAGATGCACATGTACATAATATCACAAGTCAAAAGGAGTGTATTCAGGTCCCGTTTGATTTACAGCATGTCAAACACAAAAGATAACCCAATATACTGCTTAGCTTGATGGCTTAATTTGCACAAAAATGGGAAGATCCAGAATTAGGTGTTTCTCAGCTACTTTAGGACCCGTCCCAGATTGCTACCTGTAGTAAAAAGCGTAGGGGATGAGGTCTACAAGTGCTTGTCAGGCCAAAGGAACTGCCAGGCTGCAGTGAGACCCAGAAGTTGGGCTACTCTGAGCATGCCTTTTCCACAAGGCAGATAAGAGGTGTAAGCAAAAGGAGCAGTGTGCAAATGGTCTGCGGCAATGCTGGGAGCAGGGGAGGGGCGAGCTGGAACTAGCAGTTTTAAGTGGAAAGCCTCAAGGGATCATTATGTCCATCACTGCTGACCTGAAGCCGAAAATCCCACACATTTGCAGCGTCTACGTGGGCTTTGCTGTTCCTTCCACCCAGTCCCTAGTTCCTACTCATGTATCTGTTTTCCAGGGTCAAAGTTGTTTCTAAGGCAAACGGAGAGCCAGTTTCCTTGCATGTGAGCGGAGCAATATGAGAGACTTGTTTGCTTTTCCTCTTTCACCTTCTGTTCCCAAATGGTGGCTCCCCACCCAGGCAAGGAGCAGGGATGGTGTCTGCAAGGACAGGGTTATACTTGCCGTTTCCACTGCACCCAGCTTGCGCCTCTGTGCAGAGGGATGGCTCCCACAGGACACAGCTCCTGCTGCAGTGCACTGGATGGGAAGACATTTGAGTTCATGGTTTGACCCAGGACCAAGCTGAAGGACACTTGGGTCTTATTTGCTTGGGTGACCTTGAATTAGTCACTTCAACGTGCACATCTCAGCATTCAGGGGACTGGGATGGGACTGAGAGTTGAATTCTGCTCTGCAGCATCCAGGCACATCATTTCACGTCTCCCTCTGCCACCAACCCTAAAATGGGGACCAGGATGCGGGTCCGCAGAGGGCAAGCTGTGACAGCAGTGATAGAAGTGCTGTCCTGGTATTGCTGTGAATCGGACATACCACTTTCCAGTCTTCTATGGGTTGGAGGAGCAAACTGCAGAGCAACCGAGCGATTCAGACCTCGATGGTAGCCAGCATGCTACATGGGGCACGGCTCGGGGTAAGAACAGAGAGCCCTACAGAGGAAGCAGGAGCTTAAATGGCTACCGTAGAGGAGTTAAACTGTATATTTAAATCCTTTTAAGCAGGATCAAAAAGAGTTGGCTTGGCACAGGCAAGAAGTTTGAAAATTAAGTATACACCAAGAACCTGCAAGTCTCAGCCCCTCCAAATAAATGGGAAAGGCTTAAAACAACTTAAAAATCCAGCCTTGACACAATTGCTGAAAATGTTCCTTTAAAGAGAAGCCCTTATGTGAAAGAACAGCTTCCTAAACTGAGAGAAAGGCAGCTCGGAGCGGTATCCTTGTTACCAGCATAGGCAGATGAGTAAGAGAGGCTGAAATCCAGCCAGCAAGCAGTCGTCTGTTTGAAGGGAATGAAATCTTTCACTTTCTGACCACACAGATTAGACACGAGGAGAAAATGTTTGCTGTCTTCGGTTATCTTGTGGCATTGAAGAGCAACCATCAAAGGGAAACAGTCTGCCTTCTGGGATAATCGTTGGGCAAGCGAGTGGATGCAGCAGATAAAGGAAGATGACGCTTACCCGGAGAGGCTGAGCGGCAAAGAACAAAGATTAGTGACTGGGGATTGCCCTCACCTATGGGGAAAAGGAAATGGTAACAAGGGTGAAAAGCAGTGCAAAAACCGCAGGAAATTTGGATTCCTTGAGTGTATTCTTGCAGCAGCGTGCGCTGCCTTAAATTTCCCACTGAAGTTTTGCTGTTGTGATCAAGTTCTCATTTTGTAGTTTATAGAAGAGGCATTTGCAGCTCAACTTTTCAGTATTTACGTAGGCAAAATTCCCAGTGTTTTAAGGGGATTTTTCCGTGGGTAGGTATGGGCTTTTAGGGGTTACTTTTGACTGGGTGAGGACTTGGAGTCTGCACAATTACCATAGCGTAAGTATTAATAGATCCTTCCTAATAGGAAAGTTATTTGAATTTAAGATTGTAGCTTAGTTTCTCTAAACTCCACATAATCTATTTACTTACGCTAGAGCTTTCCTTCTGCACTTCCTAATCTCCAGCTATAAAGATTCAAAATGCTGCACAACATGCAACTTTTCTGTATATCGATAGAAATGGCATTGTAAGTAGGTAATGCCACGCTCCTAGAACATATTTAGTGCCATTGCAAAGCCAGGATTTGGTCCCGGGAGCACTTCATCCAGTCCCAACTCTGCCCTTGTTAGTCCCTCCATAGGTCAGCTCCCCTCTTCTGAAAGATGGAGGGGTTTTGTGTCTTGCCTACCCTCGTGTCTGTACATGCCAAGGTTTCAGATCAGTGAGTGAGCCTGTGAGGATGCTCCTCTACAATACGGCCTCATTCCATTCAGTGCAGTGCCAAAAAGGGTCCAACCCACCCAAGTCACAGGTACGTGCTGCCACTTCTCACCCCGTGCCGGCTCCCGAGTAAACCCCAGAGCCAAATTAACTGGTTACCTTGTAGAAAACTAACTAAGCAAAAAAAGCACCGCTTTGATAGGTTTTCCTGTGTCAGTGAGCTGAACAGGAGCAAAGCAGCTCCCGGCACAAGGGGATGCTGAGGCTGGGAGCGGTGGGATGTGGGGCGCTTGTGAAATGGGGACGGCGGCTGCCCTGGGGCACTCTGCAACCCAGATAAAAGAGCAGCAGACCTGTTTCCCAACACCATCCTGATCCGAGGACGAGGAGGTGAGCAAAGGCTGCACCCCTCTCCCCCAGGACACCGGCAGGACTAGCTCCACGTAAGCCTCCTCCCCTCCCCTCTGACTCAGTTCTAATGCTATGCTCAGCTTTTCACTCTCTCCTTCCTCAGGCAACTCGGCTCACTTTTCTTCACTCCCCCTTTGTTGACCGGCAGTTTGATATCGCTCAACACATCCAACTGGCAGCGCCGGCTCGCCCCGGCACTCCTGGGATACGTGTCTGCACCCACCTGAGCGCAGGATACGGCCTTCCCCTCCCCTGCCACGACTTCTGGGGCCATATCCAAAGCTCAAGCACCCTGTATCCCTCTCATCGTGAAGTCCAAAAGGTTTGGGGCACACGTGGAAGTTGTGGGAAGGCGCTGGAAGAGCGTCAGGGGTTCAGTAATGTACAGGGCGCTCCTGCTAGCCCTGCAGAGCAGCACCACAGCTCAGGGAGCAGATATTATTCCTGCTATGAGTTAAGTCATTTATTTGACAATGAGACAGAGAAAGCCCAAAGAAAAGAATTGGAGCAAGAAAACATGCCTGGAGGGAAGCCTGGGCTGCTATGAGATGATGTTACAAGATTCCTCTTTTTGTTCATCCAGCAGCCCAAGGACCTCGGTGGCTTTTCCGACTCAACCACGACACAATTCAGTGTGGGACAGGGGGGGGTGCCACGCTTTTTCATGCTGAGCCAGGAAAGGCCATGCAAGCCAGGGGTTTGCGTGGAAGCCCCAGCAGGCTTCACAGATTGAAGTTATTTCTTTACTGAAGGAGTGGTTAAACATTGGACCAGGCTGCCCAGGGAAGTGGTTGAGTCACCATCTCTGGAAGTATTTAAAAGACGTGTAGATGCGGCGCTTAGGGACATGGTTTAGTGGGTGGTGGTGTTGGGTTGACGGTTGGACTCGATGATCTTAGAGGTCTTTTCCAACCTTAATGATTCTGTGATTCTATTTTAGAATAGTTTGGTCTATCTTCTGAGGATTTCTTTCTTAATGTGTGTGCATGAGCAAGCAATTAGCTGCTAGGATAGGAAGATGTTACTGTGCAGGCCCTTTGCAGCATTAAAAGCAAATCTTGTCCAGGTTCGCTCATGAACAGGTGAGTGCATGGAGATACAACCACGTTTGGTTATTGGGAAGAGCTGCTCCTGGCAGTAGATGACACCTACCAGAATGGGCACGTCACTGCTCCTACACACCCACAATGGAAGCAGGGAGACACCTCTGCTCCCCAGAACTGGGGGACATCAGGCAGCCGTGGCTGTGCTCACGCCAGCCCTAAGGCTTCTAAGGCTGAGAAGACCCAATGCCGTTGTTGGAGCTGACTGCATGCGAGCCAACTCAAGTCTGGAAGCATCCTGGCTTTGCCAAGTCCCCGAAGCCAATATGGGTGAGTTGTCTTATGTAAGCATCCTAGATTTAAATTAAACGTGGTTTATAAGCGTGGGCACAATGCCATGCCAGGAGGCTATGTGCCATTGCACCTTGCCCTAAAGGTGCGCTGACTTGGGTGTCCACCAGCGTGGAGATTCCTGCACTGTGCTCAGCTGAGGGCCTGCCCGGCCGCCCTCCCAGCCCTGGCCAGCCGGCCGCGGAGTTAGACACGTGGCTTTGCAGGTAATGCTTTGCTTACTTTGGCTTTTATATTCGTTGTACAAAATTAATAATTTACTGCTAATGGTTGAGGTTTGTAAGGCTTCACCAGTTAGTTTAGAAGAGCCAGGAGGTGTTATTCTGCCCAGAAGTGGATTCTGGATTGATTTTTTTTTTTTAAAGCTTTCCCTTTCTGCAGAAAATATTGGTATTTCTATTCTTTGTCCCAAAGTTGAGCGAAGAAAGTACAGAACTTTGAAATTTCCTATGGAAGTGCAAATCCGAACTTCCAATCATCTATTTTCTTTTGCCTTGCCTAGGGGCTTTAAATTTCATTGCATCTTTCCCCATTTTGAAAAAAAACAAACAAACAAACCAAAACCAAGGTTTTGGATTTTGGTTTGAGGGAAGGGTAGAAGTCAATGCTTAATTACATTTAGCTTTAAAGGATGTCTTAATTTTTTATAGAAAACTTCCAAATTGTAAAACAAGACAAAATAAACTCAGATAAGGCAATAATCTTTCTTTTCCCTCAGGGTGCCTGAAAACTGCACAACATAAACATAGCCCTAAACAAAAGTTGCTTTAAGCACCTCATATCTGAGCAATGCAACTGCTATGAAGAGTGTCACACGGGGGATTCTTCGATTGTTGGTATGCTTCTTCGAGCTGTCTTTAAAAAAAAAAAAAAAGGGAAAAACATCAATTATGTAGGAAAACTCGGCTCTCCTCCCGGTGAGTGACGAAGTGGCTCTTCCCCGCGGGACCTTGCAGATCAGGCAGCAGCCGGTGCCGCTCTGCTCGGGCCCATTTGCGTTTTTACAACCACTTTGCCAAGGAGCCGGCGGGGAGCGGCTGCGGCCGCCCGGGCTGGGGGTGCGGGGCTGCGGCTG